>NW_007728256.1:264473-271600 GCF_000696425.1 Galeopterus variegatus | reverse complement strand
GACCTGCCCCACCCCAGGAGAACAGGGCTGCAATTGAAGTTACTCAGCATGACAGGATGGCTGAGGTCACTGTGTGGTCACTGCTAAGGGTTCTTGGTCCATCCGGGGGCCTGTAGACCTGCCCCACCCCAGGAGAACAGGGCTGCAATTGAAGTTACTCAGCATGACAGGATGGCCGAGGTCACTGTGTGGTCACTGCTAAGGGTTCTTGGTCCATCCGGGGGCCTGTAGATGAATACATCTCTACAATCCCTAGTGCGAACCTTGTCCAGTCTGGTTGACATTATCTCCCTGTTTGCTGAAATCGGTTGCCATCAGCACAATCTCAGCATGGAATGAAAGGAATCTTTTTAAACCAAAATATCAACCAGCCTTCCCCACACTTGGACACTGCACTTTAACCAGCTGAGCTAACCGGACAGCACTTTGGTCTCAATTCAAAAGCATCATCCAAAATGGAAGGACGCTGCATCTCGGTGGTGGGAGCTCCATGCTGGAGACCTGCCCACACCTCAGCTGCCCTGGAGAGGGGACCGTCGGGTATCCAGATAAACCTGCACTTTGGGTTGTGTTTAATGACATCCTGGGGCTTCAGTCAAATGGCAAGCTAAGCACAGTGCCCCCCAACATCCTACAGAGTGTCAGAAAAAATATTTTTTAAAAAAATGCATAACAGTGTCGACTTTAAAAAATGAAAGTCTTTTCAGTGAATCAGACTTCTATATGAATCACAAAGAGGTGCAAAGAAAGTAGGGAGGAAACCACATCCCAGAAGACACTCAGAGGAGATTGCCATGGAAGCAGCTCACGGCCCCACGTCGGAGTCATGGATGAGGGGTGGGGCGGGGCAGTGGTCAGGGTGATTCTTTGAGCTGTTGCATTGGGATCAGCAACTTGACCCTGTGCTCCTCCCCCACTCTGATAGGCAGCAGAGAGCCCCCGAGCCCCCAGAGCAAAGCTGAGGGTGGGCAGTGGGCAGTGGCCAGGGAGCTCCTGACCTTCACGAAAGATGGGAACCCCTGATCTTAAGACGGCAGTTCCCTGCCACAGACCGACTGGCTGCACAGACCGACTGCTCCACCTTCCATCAGAGACACAGACACAGCGGCGGCAGACAGGTGAACAGGGAGTCTCAAGTGCACAAGCAGACATGCTGCCCACATGGCCAAACATGCAGAGGAAAACACCCCAAAAAGAGAGACATCATCCCAGAAACTCCCACGCCCTGGGAAGCAGCACTGAGTCAATGGAAGGAGACTTTAAAATAAATGTAATTACTACCCGCGGAGAGATAAGAGAGGTCATCTTAGTCATGAAGCAAGAATGGGCTTTTATATAAAAGAATAAATTAGAGATCACAGAAATTTGAAATAGCCGGGCCGAAAAGCAGAAAGAGACGTCTGAGGAGCAGATCAGTGAGCTGGGGATGAGGCAGGTGCCACTCAAGAAATTCAGCTCAAAGGGCAAAGTGGGAGATTTGGGGGCAGCTCCAGATGCCCTGCACCCATGTGACGGACATTCCCAAAGGGGAATGCGGCAAAAGTGGAAGAAAGAAATGGCCACGTGTCCCAGAGCCACAGAAAGACATCCCTCTTTACAGTCAGTGATGCCATCAGGTGCCACACAGAGCAAATGAGACAGTTCCATGCTAGGCGTGGTGCGGCCCGTGTCCACTAACCCACACCAGACTGGAGACCCTGATGCTTCCAGAGAGAGTGCACGCGCAAGCAGCGCACAGGAGCGCTGGCACTCAAGAGCCATGCGGGGACAAGACGAGCGGGCGCAGGGGACAGTTACCTGCGGCAGGAGGTGGACGAGACCCGCGGTAGCCTTGCCATTGGCAGCGTCAAGCAGTGGGAGCCACGTGCTCTCCTTTAGAGTTCTAGAGAAATCTTACTGGTCTACCGTTCCAAACCCAGTATTCCAGTTTGACTGTAAAACGAAAACGTTTTATTTTATTTTGCTAAATGTTTTATTTTATTTTAAAAATAAAAACACGAGAGCTCAGAAAAAAATTTACCACACCGCACACCCCCCCCCCCGCTTTTGAAAGAATTACTCAAGGATGTATTCTGACAAATCAAAAATGTTACCCAAGAAAGAGGAAGACAAAGGACAGACGAAATGAGGGAGAGACGAAAATCCAGCACAACGCGGAGTTACGCCTCGGTGGCTTTGTTGCTCTCAGGAAGGGGATCTACCGCCTTCTTTGTTTTATAAAATATTTCAAACATAAGAAAATTGTAGAGAATGATGTTACACTCACTTGCTCACCACCCAGATCTTCCGTTTGATTATTACGCCACATTTACTTCATTTAAAAAACAAACACAGATTCAATTAAGCCCCCTTTGCACATCTCCTCGAATGACATCGATTTTCATCGCGTTTAACTGGGTTATGGTAATGGGTACAAAAACATTGATTTTTTAAGAAAATGTTTATTTTGTATCTGACCAACTTGCTAAACGCATAATTGTCCTCATAAATCTTCACGGGTTCGCTTGAATTTACCAAATGGAATTTTCCAAGTGTCGGTGGGTGGTCACAATACCGCCTCCTCTGGTTGCGTATTTGTGTCTTTCATTTCTGTTTGGCTTGCAGATCTGCAGGCCTCCCTGGCCACGGTGGGTGCCGCAGGGCGGGGAGCACAGCTCGGCTCTGTCCCACGAGCATGCCCGGTGTTCCGGATGCCTGCTGTAGACTGCTGTAAATACCCTTCGATAGGCTAGTCAGTTTCTCTCCGCTTCTTGTAAATCATCAATAGATGCCAACTTGAATTAGCTGCTTTCTCAGCAGCTATTCAGCTGAGCTGAAGGTTTCTCCGCCTTTCTGTTAATACAGAGATGTGGTTCTCAAACTTTATGGCTTCAAGGCTCCTTCAACTTCCTAAAATTTATTGAAGACCCTAAAGAACTTATAGAAGATCACAGTAAAGTTTTACTAAAGGATAAAAAGAAAACCTAAATACGTAAGTATAAAAAATCACAATCCTTGATGGGAAGACATTCAGCATTGTGAAGTTAATGCCTGCTGTACTGATTGCAATGCACACACTTCCACGTCTGAACACCCTGGAAAAGAAAACCTAAATACGTAAGTATAAAAAATCACAATCCTTGATGGGAAGACATTCAGCATCGTGAAGTTAATGCCTGCTGTACTGATTGCAATGCACACACTTCCACGTCTGAACACCCTGGGACTGAGATGCAATTTACAGTCAAGGCCACATCACAGCTCAACTGGCGGCATTTTTGTTCCTTCCTAGTAATAAATACAGTAATGATTTATCTTTAAAAAGATGATGTCTGATTTAACATGTGCTTTACATATTCTAACTCATTTATTTTCCACATCAGCTTAAAATGAACTGTGTCATCTAATCCTCACACCCTACAAGTAGTATTGAGGTTACTATTACCCCATTTTACAGGTGAAGAAGCTGAGGCACAGAGAAGTCAAGCAACTTGTCCAAGATCACACAGCGAGGAAGTGGCAGAGTTGGGATCTGAACCCAGATTGTCTGGTCCCAGAGTCTCTGTCACTCTACTCCTCAAGGAGTTGAATTTCTTCAAATTACTCCAGAATTCAATCCAATCTTAATTAAAGTCCCCAAAGGATCCTCAACCTCACAAGCTGATTATAAAGATTGCTCAGAAAAGAACTCGAGAAAGATTTGACAGAGCGCCAAGAGAACATCGACAGGATGTCTCCCTTCTACATAACAGTGCTCTGCACAGAACCGTAATAGCTGGGGGTGTCATATGTCAGTGAGCGGACAGGCAGGTAGACTGTCAGGACAGCAGAGGGGCCAGAAACAGACCCCTGTGTGTGTAGATGTGATTTATGATTGAATGCATTTTTTCACTTCGACAGGGAAAGGGTGGACAACTGGCTCTTCATGTGTCAAAACAAAATAAAAACAAAAACGGTNTTTCCCCCCCCCCCCCCCCCCCCCCCGCTTTTGAAAGAATTACTCAAGGATGTATTCTGACAAATCAAAAATGTTACCCAAGAAAGAGGAAGACAAAGGACAGACGAAATGAGGGAGAGACGAAAATCCAGCACAACGCGGAGTTACGCCTCGGTGGCTTTGTTGCTCTCAGGAAGGGGATCTACCGCCTTCTTTGTTTTATAAAATATTTCAAACATAAGAAAATTGTAGAGAATGATGTTACACTCACTTGCTCACCACCCAGATCTTCCGTTTGATTATTACGCCACATTTACTTCATTTAAAAAACAAACACAGATTCAATTAAGCCCCCTTTGCACATCTCCTCGAATGACATCGATTTTCATCGCGTTTAACTGGGTTATGGTAATGGGTACAAAAGCATTGATTTTTTAAGAAAATGTTTATTTTGTATCTGACCAACTTGCTAAACGCATAATTGTCCTCATAAATCTTCACGGGTTCGCTTGAATTTACCAAATGGAATTTTCCAAGTGTCGGTGGGTGGTCACAATACCGCCTCCTCTGGTTGCGTATTTGTGTCTTTCATTTCTGTTTGGCTTGCAGATCTGCAGGCCTCCCTGGCCACGGTGGGTGCCGCAGGGCGGGGAGCACAGCTCGGCTCTGTCCCACGAGCATGCCCGGTGTTCCGGATGCCTGCTGTAGACTGCTGTAAATACCCTTCGATAGGCTAGTCAGTTTCTCTCCGCTTCTTGTAAATCATCAATAGATGCCAACTTGAATTAGCTGCTTTCTCAGCAGCTATTCAGCTGAGCTGAAGGTTTCTCCGCCTTTCTGTTAATACAGAGATGTGGTTCTCAAACTTTATGGCTTCAAGGCTCCTTCAACTTCCTAAAATTTATTGAAGACCCTAAAGAACTTATAGAAGATCACAGTAAAGTTTTACTAAAGGATAAAAAGAAAACCTAAATACGTAAGTATAAAAAATCACAATCCTTGATGGGAAGACATTCAGCATCGTGAAGTTAATGCCTGCTGTACTGATTGCAATGCACACACTTCCACGTCTGAACACCCTGGGACTGAGATGCAATTTACAGTCAAGGCCACATCACAGCTCAACTGGCGGCATTTTTGTTCCTTCCTAGTAATAAATACAGTAATGATTTATCTTTAAAAAGATGATGTCTGATTTAACATGTGCTTTACATATTCTAACTCATTTATTTTCCACATCAACCCTACAAGTAGTATTGAGGTTACTATTACCCCATTTTACAGGTGAAGAAGCTGAGGCACAGAGAAGTCAAGCAACTTGTCCAAGATCACACAGCGAGGAAGTGGCAGAGTTGGGATCTGAACCCAGATTGTCTGGTCCCAGAGTCTCTGCCACTCTACTCCTCAAGGGGTTGAATTTCTTCAAATTACTCCAGAATTCAATCCAATCTTAATTAAAGTCCCCAAAGGATCCTCAACCTCACAAGTTGATTATAAAGATTGCTCAGAAAAGAACTCGAGAAAGATTTGACAGAGCGCCAAGAGAACATCGACAGGATGTCTCCCTTGTACATAACAGTGCTCTGCACAGAACCGTAATAGCTGGGGGTGTCATATGTCAGTGAGCGGACAGGCAGGTAGACTGTCAGGACAGCAGAGGGGCCAGAAACAGACCCCTCTGTGTGTAGATGTGATTTATGATTGAATGCATTTTTTCACTTCGACAGGGAAAGGGTGGACAACTGGCTCTTCATGTGTCAAAACAAAATAAAAACAAAAACGGTTAAGCCTCTCACTCACATCATACCCATAAAAATTCTAGATGGGTTAAAGTCAAAACAGGGATGGCCGGTTAGCTCAGCTGGTTAGAGCACGGTGTTATAACACCAGGTCAAGGGTTTGGATCCCTGTACCTGCCAGCTGCCAAGAAAAAAACCTGCACAAATAATAGTAAAGAAATACGTCTATTTTTATCCTCCTCCCGGAAGCCCTGAAGGAAAACGCTGACGGGTCTCCCGTGAAAACCGTCAGCCTCAGCACGATGTGGCCTAAACAAAGGAAATATTTGCAACCTGTAAAACCAGCGAAGGCTTCACATGCAGAACACCAGGAGCGTCTGCAGGCCAGTATGAAGCCGGAGACACAGGAACGGGAAAAGCGGGCTAGTGACAGGTGTACGGAAGGACCCTGGACTTCACCAGCGGGCAGGCACGTGCAGGGCACCCCCCGGGCAGGAAGGGACCGCACAGACCAGGACCGTCCAGCGCCCGTGTGCATGCAGGAGGCGGGGAGGGTCCCAGGAGGACACTGACAGGTCACTCGATTTGGGACGCTCAGGAGGGCTGGATGAGAGGGGCTGCTCAGGAGCAGCGGGCAGGTGAGGAAAGCCTCAGGTGAAGAGCAGCACTGGTGCTGTTAACGCTCCTAGGCTGGAAGGGACAAGGGAAGTCATCACAGAGCCCAGAGGAGAGAACCCCGCTAGACACGACCCTGCAGAGAAGGGCCGACGTATAAACCCCCCACCCTCGCCCCTTCCTCCTTCGCACACCCCGCGGGAGACTGGAAATCACAGGAACCGGCCGACGAAGTCCACGTCGGGCAGAAAGCAGCCACCGTTAGTTTCTCTCCTATGTGGCACAGACACGTCCCCACGGACGGCCTTCCCACCCACTCTCACGAGCTGCAGGGCACACAAGCAAAGCGGGCAGGGAGGGTTGGCAGTGCTGTGTTGTGGGGAGGAGCTGACATTCAGCCCAAGAGAAGCCCTTGCTGGCCCAAGCCCCCGATGCCCGGCCAGGCCTAGCCCCGCACCCACAGACGCCAGGCCCACGGGCGGGAGCCCTGGGGTGGGCTTGGGGCAGCAGAGTGCCCTCCCTGGCTACTCGGAGGGGGCCTGGTGTCTCACCACGTGACAGGATCTGAGTGTACACAGTCGTAAGTGTGGGACACAGCGTGGTTCTCTTTGCTTTGAGGTGGCATGACGACCCCAAACTTCTCATTGAAACAAAACAGAGCAAAAGCAGATATGGGGGAGGCCAGGCAGGTGTCAGGAAAGGGCAGCCCTTGCGTGAGGTTGTAATTTCATAACAAGGACCATGGCCCACGCAGGAGCCACGCTATACTCCAAGCTTTGAGAACTCCCTGTGAACGAGGCCAGGACACCTCTGCACTGTGTTGACCTCGCTTCAGGGGTGACGATGGGTCAGTGGGG
>NW_007728256.1:258291-264241 GCF_000696425.1 Galeopterus variegatus | reverse complement strand
AGGCCAGGACACCTCTGCACTGTGTTGACCTCGCTTCAGGGGTGACGATGGGTCAGTGGGGAGACCAAGGCAGGCAGTGGAAGGTCACAGAGGGCAGGCTCCACTGGGAAGGCTGGATATGTCCTGCGTGGCTCTCCCCACCGGGCCACACGTCCTGCTGCAGTTCTGACACCAGATCAATGGCACAGAGACCAGGCCGGGCAGGGAGCCAGTGCATCCACCAGCCCGGCTCTGGAGGCACTGCTTCCTGTTTCAGCAGCCTCTCTGCATCCATGCTGCATGCTAATGCGTCTCCAGATGTTCTCCCCAAAGCCTCGGGTGCCCGCTGCTCCCCGCCCCCAGCCTCTGGGAACAGAGCGTTGCCAAGGGAAAGACCAAGAATGCAAAGTCTGCTCCATTGCCAGGCGGAGGAGGGGCACCCAAGAGGGATGCACCCTGAGAGTCCACAGGGTGGTGGGTGGGCAGGCATCACAGGCAGGGGACCGACAGTGGAATGCCAGCCTGTGTGGCTGTGGCAGCCCACCCTCCCAGCCCCATCAGAGCCATGGAGGCTATCTGGCCAAGGCCCGCACATCCCTACCCACACACCCCTGAGCTCTCCAGCATGAAGAGAGCAGGACTGGGGCCCCAGAGACCAGAAACTGGCAGCAGGAGGCTGGATCACAAGAAGGAAGAGATGGGCTTTGGTACCTGGCACAACCCCTGCTGCCATGATGGCCACAGCCTTCCTGCTCTGGCCTGCAGAGCATCTGCGCTGGGTGGGCCCAGCCTAGCCAGCAAGCCCGGGGGTCACTCTAACCACTGCCCTTCGAGGTAAGCAGATCTGTGCAGCTCCACACTGCACATGGGGAAACTGAGGCTCAGAGAGGCTGAGTGAAGGGTCCTTATTCACCCACTATAAGCTGGGGGCCAGGATCAAGCTTGTTTTGCCCAACTCCAAGCCCGTGTCCTCCCACTATGCTTTCCCAGGGTGGTGAGGAGATTTACTGCGTGGCCACCATCAGATCTCCATCCCCAGGTCCAAATTCTGGACCTAGCCAGGCTGTGGGCAGCACCCCATGGTGGGCCCCGAGGAAGCGCAGCAGACACACTGGACCGTTCATTCTGAGAGGGTAAGACTGGGATGTCCTGTTCACCCCTGCATCCCAGCACCCAGTACTCTGCCCACACACAGTAAGTGCTCAATAAATGTGTGAGGAGGTTTGACTTGACCCCTAGGCTTGAGTCACTTACGTGAAAAATAGTTAAACGAGCAATTGTAGAAAAGTGATATTAGACTTTTGATCAGTCCCGTGTGATGCCTTCAACCCTCCTGGTTTCCCGGGCCTGCAGCATTCGAGCTGGGCCTTGCAGGGTGTGCAGGAATTCATCAGATGGGGATGGCTAAGAAGGGTGTGCCTGGCAGAGGTGGCGAGGTGTGAAAGTTTGGGAATAGCCAGTCACTGGGTGTAGCTGGGGTAATAGGCCTGGGGTGGGTGGTGGGGCCGGCCTTGGGTGACCTGCTGAGAGGCTAGACCCATCCTGGAGGTGAAGAGGAGTAGCTGAGGGGCTCCTGCCTTTCCCTAAAGGATGTCCTCGCTGCCAGAGAGCTCCAGACGTGTATAGGATGGACTGGGGCAGGGTCGAGGGAAGGAGGCAGGAGACCACCAAGTGGCTCTTGCAATGGTCCAAGCATCACCGGGGCAGGTTGGCTGAGTCGGGCTCTGCCCTTTCTCTAGGGAGCCTGGAGGTGTGGCGTCACTGTTGAGCTGCTCATTAATTCTATACCCTTGGCCAGTCACTTGTCCCTCTTTGCCTTGGTTTTCTCCCCAGTCCAACAGGAAGAGCCATGATGGTCAGTAGTCTCAGAGTGGGGTATCAGGAGCAAGGGAGGCTCTGCTGCCCACCACCCCTTGTCTGGGTGGCTGGAAATTCAGGACCAGTTGTGTCTGCAGGGACCTTGCATCTGGCTCCGCAGAGCCTCCACCTGGTTTCTCCTGAGAGCATCTTTCATTCATTCAACAAACAGCAGCCATGGCTGGTGGGGGGGGGGGGGGCTGCAGAGAACAAGAGAGTCGAAGCCCCCACTCTTGTAGATCTGCAGTTCCAGTGCAGAGGCAGAGAATGAAGGAAAACAGATGAGATCGTGCCCGAGAGGCTGGCCTCAAAAGAGACCAGGCGAGAGAGGGCTGAGGTTGGAAGTCATCCTCCAGGAGACCTTCGTGGGTCATCTCCCCATTTCTTAGTGTGGAGGCTGACCCAGCTGCAGTCCTCGCCTACTCCTGCGCAGACCCACAGCTGATGCTCTTTCAGCTGCCCCGAGCCACCTAGGTGGGGGAGGGAATCTGCAGCCAGGGCCAAGGCAGAGGGAGCCTCAGAGCCCCGCAGCTCCCATCCCTCACCCCTGCACCCCTCCACCCCCTATCACTGGTCCCCCTCCTCGTTCTGCCATGCTCACACCTGCCTCCACACATTTAATCCTGCTGTTCCCCTTCTTTCTCTCCGCCCACGCCCTCCTGCCTCCTCACCCCCAAAGCAAATCTGCCTCATCTCCCCATTTCTTAGTGTGGAGGCTGACCCAGCTGCAGTCCTCGCCTACTCCTGCGCAGACCCACAGCTGATGCTCTTTCAGCTGCCCCGAGCCACCTAGGTGGGGGAGGGAATCTGCAGCCAGGGCCAAGGCAGAGGGAGCCTCAGAGCCCCGCAGCTCCCATCCCTCACCCCTGCACCCCTCCACCCCCTATCACTGGTCCCCCTCCTCGTTCTGCCATGCTCACACCTGCCTCCCCACATTTAATCCTGCTGTTCCCCTTCTTTCTCTCCGCCCACGCCCTCCTGCCTCCTCACCCCCAAAGCAAATCTGCCACTGTCAGCCAGGATCAGGCTGGTGGCAGTGACAGATTCCGACAGGAGAGCCGTGGACAAGTCCATGTTTCCCTTCACTGTGCCCTAGAGGATGTCATGTGTCTGGGGGTGGGTCCTTGGTTGGCAGAGCTGCCTGTGGACACTCTCAGAGACTCTGTTCTGAGGCAAAAACTCTCCCCATTGAAATGAAAGGGCTTCAGTCTGGCATGACAGTTTATTGTCAGGGCATGTTTGCATGTGTCAATCACAGACGGTGTTCTATTTCCATCCTTTTATTAAAATGAACAGTATTCCTCATCCGCTGCAAGCCTGTGCTAATAGGAGCAGAGAGGTCATGGGGACATTGCTTAACTTTAGTTCTTTAGGCAATCTTTTATTTTTATTTTCTATTTAGCATGAGAGACTGAGAGCCACGTCCCAGGCGTAGGACAGTCCATGTGGACTTCGGGGTCCTGGCCATTGTGCAGCCTCAGGTTCTTTAGTATAAAATTGGTATAATTAGGGCCGGCCCGGTGGTGCACTGGAGAGTGCGCTGCTTGGGAGCGCGGCGGCACTCCCTCTGAGGGTTCGGATCCCATGTGGAGACCGGTTCCTGCTCACTGGCTGAGCACGGTGTGGGTGCAACACCGAGGGTTGCAATCCCGTTGCCGGTCCCCGGTACGGGTGCGACACCGAGGGTTGCGATCCTGTTACCGGTCAGTGAAAAAGACAAAAAAAAGGGAAAAAAAAAATTGGTATAATTAAAAAAAAGTGACTGTCATCTCATAGGGCCGTCAGGGGTGGGCCATGATAATTAGCAGGTGATAAACGTTAGCTATCATCAGACAGTCCAGGTCCAGCTCCACCCGACTCAGGGGACCCCGTCCTGTCAGCTTTTGGAAACCTCACCCACCTCTGAGCTCCCAGATAATGAGGACTTTGTCTCTGCACCCACGGTGTGTGGTGAATGAATGAATGAGGGAGCGAGTGAATGAATGAACTGCCTGGGTTTGCTCAAGCTGTGGAGAAGTGGTTTGGCTGGGAAAGTGAAAACCCAGCTTCTCTGGAGTAAAAAAAATCCCTGAAATGGAGGAAGGTTCTGAAACAGTAAATCCTCCCTAACCTGCATCTCACTTCTCCCCCGCCCATGGCAGGATTTGTCAGGATGATCCGTGAGTCACGTCAGGAGCCCCCAGAGACCCTTGACTGATCCCCGAGCGCCTCGCCCGGCGCAATCTCCTCATCCATCATCTTCGATGATTTCTAAAGAATGAACATATCAAGCTCACTGTCACAACGTTTTAAAATGTTGCAGTCATTAAAAAGCACCAGTAATTTTTTTTCAAACAGACAAGGCTGTATCTTCCAGCCAGGGCAAGGAAACCCCCTGCACACCACGCGTGGGCCTGTACACTCCCATGCACACCCACACGCCCACCCACCCCGCTCTCTTGCACACTTGGTTGGCTAGCACTCTCGCTCTCTCTTGCATGCACGTCTCCCCATCACGAAAGCCCTTGACCTAGGACGTGAGACAAACTCCACCTATCCAACACCACAAAATAGTCACAAATTCACACAGTTGCCCCTCTCAATATATACTTTTAAAAACGTATCTGTTCTCTAAATGGGCTTTCCCTGGACAGGTCATTTGGAGTTGGGCAGACACAGGTGCAGAGACATAGGTGGATCTGCCACTGGGCCCTTTCAATCAACCACAGAAACTGAGAAAGCAATTCAACAACCAGACGAAGGTTAATTTAATAAGTGCCTGAAAGCACAGGTAATTTCCATAGGTACGTGCCAGTGGAAACAGCAACCACTTCAGACATTTGGCATGGTGCCCATTTGTAGAAAGAAGAACTTGAAAACTCAACATGGAGCCCCTTTCAGTGCCCTGAGATCCAAGGAGCAGCTGAAATAGACACAGGACGGGAGGCACCTGCGCCGAACAGCCAACGTTGCCCCTTCTGAAACCTCAGACTTCTAAGACTGGAAGGCTCCCTGGAGCCAGCTCTGCTGCAGTGACGGCCACCTCTGCTGGGACATGTCTGGAGTTGACAATCTCACTCCTTCCTGAGGATTCCCACAAAAAGAATTGGAAATGCTCTTGGCCACTACTCTCCGCATCCATCTGGGCAGACACTTTGCTCCTTCTGCCTCTGCTCATAAATAGCAGCTGGGTATGTACGCTCCGCTCTCAGGAGCCTGGCTCCCTACGGTGTGCATGTGATTGAGCATGGTGTGCGGGAAGGTCATGGTCCCCCACAGTCCCTGGCACTGTTTTCCTACACATCCAGTCAATGAGCACATATTGTGCACCTCCATCTGCAGAGCCCTGGAGAGAAGCAAATGCTGGAGGCTCCCCATCAGGAGGTTGTAATCTTGGAGCAGAGGCTCTCCACGTTGCCTCCAAGAAACGGATGGGCTCAGAGGTCCTGTTTTTATAGCATCAGGCTGATCTCACAAAAGCTCCTCTTGCCCCAAGTGGAAGATGAGCCTTTGTAAACTGCTATATTTGTTCCGATGCACTGGGGTTTTTTCAACCAACTTGGCCATCTGTGGGATTTGAGTTATATCCACAAAGCTCTGTGTCGTGGAAAGACGCTGGCGATGGGGACAGAGTAGCTGCTGTCGGCTGAAGTTGCCACGCAACTGAAAGCATATTGTAGTGGAAGGAACAGCAGTAGGGTGGCAGAGTGGCATTCCTCCCGCCCCCAGGCCTGTTTCTGGCCAACCTGAAAGAACCGCGTGCAACTAGAGTCCTTTTCTGCACGCACGAGAACTTGCTATTTAAGGAACGTGATGGTGAATTATTCCTACAAAGTCACACAGAGACGACTCCTCATCTCCCTCCCCCTATTTTTTTATTTTTGGAAATGGGTTTTTTCCTTAAATTAGGGCATGATCTAGTACACAAAGATTGGGTTTGGTGGTAAACATCCCACGCTGTTGTCCAAATGAAACCTGTTCAGTGCAGCCACTTCCCCCCAACTGTGTGATCTTGGGTATGTCACTTCACCCCTCTGTCTTCACCCCATCTATGAAGTGAGGAAAGCAAAGGCGTCTACCTTACATGTGTGTGATGTTCAGTCCTGGTTTAAATGAAATTGGCTCAATTGAAACA
>NW_007728256.1:255828-257771 GCF_000696425.1 Galeopterus variegatus | reverse complement strand
ACCATCTATGAAGTGAGGAAAGCAAAGGCATCTACCTTACATGTGTGTGATGTTCAGTCCTGGTTTAAATGAAATTGGCTCAATTGAAACAAGAGCGCCTCGTCACAAGCATCCGGAACACATCTCTCTGCACAGCACGGGAAGGAAACCAGCGCTTTGGGAGGCCAAAGAGTCTAAGCTGGCTCCACAGAGGTTTTCAGCTGCTCAGACCCACAGCTGGGAAATTCTGCAGAGTTTGAATGAAAAGTCGACACGGGAAGCAGTGAAAGGGCATTTGAGCTGGTTGATAAAGACAGGTTTTGGCAGTGACGCTGCTTTTAAAATTACTGGCACACATTTGCCAGGCTCCAAGCACCCCTGAAATAAAAAATGATTGCTCAGTTGTCATACTGGAGATTTTGACTGAAAATGTCAATTTAAGGGATGCCTATGCTGACTCCAAGGGCATTGATGGGCTGGCTGGTTTGTGTCTTCCTACTGGATCTCTCTCTCTTTCTCTCTCTTTTTCCTTATATGGAATTTCTATCAGTGTTTACCATCCTTTTTTCTAGGTGGGGGTACTTGGGGAGAACGTGGAAAATCTGAAACAAGGGTGTTAGGAGCACATTTCTGGGAGTCAGTCAGACCTGACTTGAGTCTGCTGCCACTAAGCCTGAAGTTCTCACCTGCAAAGTCAGGGTAATGACGGCATCTGTCTCATCGGGTCGTTGAGAAGACTAAATGAGACAATGCATGCAGTGTTTAGCCCTGTGTCTGGAAAGAATTAAGCACGTAATGAGTGATATTTATCATGAGATAAGTGCCTGGTGGAAGCAGGTAGTGCGTGCAGTTAATTAATGAATCAAACACAGCCAGTGGTCTCTAGGGAAATGAGGCAGGTCACGTCTAATTATCCTGCTTGGAAGGGACAGAGACGCTCACAGGGGCAGGCACCAGCTCTTCCCATTAGTTAAGAGGAATGAAGGACTTGCCCGTTTCATTATAAGGGAACTTTCCATGGTCAGCGTGACTTGGCCAGCTTGGAGATACCCGGAGGCAGCAGTGTGGACGTTTGGGGTGTGTCTGTGTGGTCCGCAAGCACACCCTCTTGCCCCTGTGGCGTGCCTCTGAGCAGCCCTTCTGTGCCCAGCCCATCTTAGAGGGGAAATAGATGCCAAGCAGCTCACTTTGCCCCTCAGTCTGCCCTCAGTACTCTCATCCCTAGAATGGGGGTGAAGTAAGGATCTTCCTACCAAGATAAAGCTTCTTCTAGAGAACGTTAAAGGTCAATAATAATAAAAGCAAACATTTATATAGTGCTTTCAATGTGCCAGGTGCGGTTCTTAGCACTTTACATGGTCTAACTCTAAAGCCTTTTTAATTCCAGACTTCTCTCAGTTCAGGATCCCTGGGACCGCAGCCTCCACCTGAGTCTCTGCTGGGACAGAAGCCACCACCTCTTGGGCACCCCGTGCAGGAGGAAGGTTCAGAAAGTTCTCCCTGCACCCAGCCCAAAACTGCCTTGCTTGAACTTCTGGACACTGGTCCTGTCGCTGCGTTTGGGGTCATGGGGGAGAGATCTGCCTCCCTCCTCTAAGGGTGCCCGAAAGATCCGAAGGCGCCGCCAGCCCAGGGCACACCTCTGCCCCTTCTCTCAGCTGCTCCGTCGTTGCTAACCCGAAATGGGAACACCTAGAGGTCATTTACTAAGCACTTTCGGTGCACCAGGCCTTTAGACATCCTTGAACTCCATCCTCAGGCCAACCCTGAAGGTCCTGCCATCAGCCCCATTTTAAAGATGAGGACCAGAAACTCAAGCAGGGCAAGGGACTCGCCCCAAGGTCGCACTGTCGATACGCGGCAGCTTCGGCCTGACTCCAAGTCCCAAGGCCGTGGAAACCGGAGCGCCGGGAGAGCAGGCGGAGAGCAGGGGCAGCTCCGCGGGGCGCGCCGGGGCGGGGGGT
>NW_007728256.1:223613-255199 GCF_000696425.1 Galeopterus variegatus | reverse complement strand
CCGTCCCATCACCGTCCACCCTCCAAGTGCACCCCTGTGGAGGAGCTGAGGACGGAGCCTGAGGGGACAGCGAGGGCCTAAGGGAGACGGAGACCCACTCTGGGAAGGGACGCCTCGTTTTTCTCGGACTGGTGGCCTGGGGCGGGGGCTCCTGGGGAGGGAAAGTTTCCTGGAAGACCGACTGGAAACCGGCCCCCAGGCTCCCCGCTGCCAGGAGCTAAGGCCTTTTCCGCTAGTGAGACTTGCCCTCGGCCAGACAGGCACTGGGCTGAGACTGGCAGCGTGGCTCCATTCCATCCCCCCAACACCCCCGAGGAAAGGGCCCCGGCCCCATTTAACAGATAAGAAAGCTGAGGCTCGGAGAAGTTTGGTCTCTTGCCCAAGGTCACACAGGGAGTAAGTGGTGGAGCTGGCCTCAAACACGCCAGCCCCTGTCACCACGACCTCACACCCACCTTTGTCTGTTTGAAAGCTCAGCTTAAATGGCAGGCAGGGGGCACCAAACTGGCTTTTAGGTTTTCCCAGCCAGGAATGAAAAGACTCCAAAACACCAAAAACCCAAGAGAGAGTTCACATCTACCCTCCTGGCTCTACCGTCTCACCGCAGTCAGCATCCTGTCCTCCCAAGGCCAGGGGCTGCAGGGGCGCCAGTGGCCCTACCAGTCTGCGTCCACGGCAGCCCTGGTGGCTCTGAGACAAGAAACTAAAGGGTCAAGTTCACTGACCCTTTCCCAGGATAAGGGGAGTGTACTGGAGGTCTGAGCCCCAGCACACCCCATCTCTCCATCTTCCCCAGGAAGCTGGAGCTCAGGAGAGCCAGAGGGACACTCTGCCAGCCTTCTGACATGCATTCCCCTCTACCCGTGCCAGCACAGGCTCCTGGGGGGCTTCCAGGGACAGTGAGAACTTCTAACCCCCCAAAAGTTCAGGCGCCCTAGGAGAGCACACACGCCCGTCTGAGGTCCCGAGAATGAGCCTGGGTGACACGGGCTCTTCTCACCTGAGCAGTGGGTGCGGCACCTTCTGGGCTGCGGAAGGTGGTGGCTTTAACCCTTCCTGCACTTACCGCAGGCTTTCTCAATAGCTGGAGGGCTGGCAACTTGTGAAAAATTCCTCTCACCCCTGAGGCTGGAGGTTCTGGAGTGTGAGGTTTTGTTCATTCACTCCTGCATCTGACAGTGGTTTGTTGGCACCTGCATGCTACAAAGAGGACAGACAGGACGGTCTTTGTACCCTGGATCCTGCTGGGTTCGGGTCTCACCATCAACTGAGTTTCTGATGGGGCTGGCTGGTCAGGACTCACTTGGAAAGCTCAGAAATGGCCTCTTGAATGGTTTGGGGGTCTGGGAAGGACTCAGTCTCTCCCGGCCTCAGTGCCAGGGATGCATGGGGACAGGGAGCTCCAGAGAGCACCGGCTGGCCTATCTGGGGCACACAAAGGTGTAGCAGCTTCTCTGCCTTGGCTTCTCCAGCAGGTAGAGGAGGGAGCACCCACAGAGCCCCTTCAAGCCTCCAGGGCTCAAGGCCCCACATACGTATTGCTTATGCCAGTGCAAGCAGTGAACATGAACAGGGCACCCGGGGAAAAGGTGGGTATGGACGGAGAAGTCGAGACTTACCTGCCCAGTTCTGTCCACCTTTCTGGGTGACCTTGGGCAAATCCCTCTCCCTCTCTAGACTCAGTTCCCCGTCTGCAAAATGAAGGGGTGGCTCATTTTATGTCCCCTGCGGGCCATTGCATCTCTGTTCATCTAAGCCCCAGAAGGAGTGCATGAGGCTGGGAGGAGTCATGTCCTTCCCTTTTTCTCTGGTACCGAGGGAGTGTGGAGAGGTTTTAAAATCTCCAGGCTGACCTGAGTCCAAGCCCCCAATCCTTGCCAACCCCACTCCCTACTCAAGTGATCACCCCAGTTTTGCACGAGTGGGGGATGGCTCTAATTCCCTGACTCCTGGTGTTGGTTCTGGGGGGAGGTTTCACAGCATGGGGACCCACTCACTCCTGCAGTGAGGCCTCTGGCTCCTACCTCATGGGCCTGCTCAACACAGCGATGGCAGCCGGATCAGGCGAGGAGTAATCACAGCGCTCGGGAGGGAACAGATTTATTACATCTTGGTCAATTACACGTGACTCTGAAGTCTCAGGGCAGGAGGGGACGCAGAGTGGTGGCTGGCCCTGGCCTGTCCTACGCTTGGCTCCCGGCCCACTGCACTGCCCTCTCCAAAGTGGCAAGTCCCCCTCTGTGCACAAAATGGTAATTTGTGTGGCGGAGAGAGTGGATTCCAGCCTCAGACCTTGGGCGGATCGCTCTGCATCCTCATCTGCAAAAATGGGGGTGCCTCTGCCTTTCCTGCTGACGCACAGCAGGCACCTGGGCAGCTGTGAGCCCCAGGGCTCGGGGCTGTTAGGGAGCCCAGCGTTGGGTTCCAGAGCCCACCCAGTCGAGGCCAAGGTGGGACTGGGGGCTTCTTGGCTTGGCTCTGCAGCTCCTCTTGGCACTGGTTTTCCTTGCGGCGTCTCGGTGCCTCGGCCTAGCTCCAGAGGGGATTCAGCTAAGTCCTGAGGCCTTGGCGCCCACCCACTCCTCTCCTTCCACTCTCAAGCAGGGAGGCTACGGCCTGTGGAGCGCACCCACCTCTCTTTCCAAAGCTCTTTGTTCCCTTCGGAATTAGGTGCCCTGAACAGGCTCAGGCTGTTGAATCCTCCCCTAGGCCTTAGCCCAACCCCCCCTTGCTGGAGTCTGCCCAAGGATGCCTGGGGGGAGGGTCACCTAGCCCTGCTGCCCTGAGAGAGGCGGGCTGCTGCACGAACCTGGGGCTCAGGCTGAGGCTGGGGTTCGCAGCCTGGCTTTGCTGCTTCCTGGCTGTGGGATCCTGGGCCTTAGACTCCTGGGGTCTGAAATGGAGACTGTGCCCCTTCTTCACTGGGGCCTCGTAAGTGAGGGAAGAGCTTGACAGGCAGGCAGGGGTCCAGGCTGGTAAGCCCTGCTCAGCCCAGAGCTCCCCAGGGACCACAGGCTATGTGAGCCTGGGCGGGAGGTGGTCAGATCTGGCCTTTCCTCAAAGCTCTTGGCTGCAATGTGGAGGTTGACTTGGAGAGGGGAGGCTGGAGGCAGGGAGGAGGCCACTTCATCCGTGGGGGGAGCTGTGAAGGCCTGGAGCAGGATGGCGAGAAGTGGGCAGATGCCAGGCACACGGGGGCATCGGATGTGTGTGTTGGGGCAACAGGGAGAATGCCCAGGACTGAACAGCATGCCACGACACTGCTCTAAACCGAGCCCAGGCACCCCCCACCTCAACCAGAGACTGGGGCAGGGCCGGACACGGCCTGGGCCCACGCACACATGAGGGTGCAGCCCGGGCAGGCCCCAAGGAGGGTGCTCTGCCTCAGCAGCAGTGTGGCCTTAGACCCTTCCCCTCACCTGGCTGGCTGTGACCGCCTGTCCTGGAGGCTCCCAGCTCACTGAGGAGGGGTATCTGTGGGAGTGGGTCCCAGCCAGGCTTTCCCAGGTAGCAGAGGTAGGAGAAGGCTTGACCAGCTGGGAAGCCCAGGTGGAGGCTGGGCAGGGACCTGGGCACTGGTCCCGGAACAAGCCAAGTTCCTAAAGCTGTGGCCTCATCCACCACACTCCAGGCTACTGAGAGTGGCGGTGTGGCCGGGTGGACACGAGCATGGCTCTTGGGGTTGACCAGAGCTGTGTTCATGCCCAAGCTGTGTGTCCCTAGTGAAGTTACTTAGCCTCTCTGGGCCTCGGGTTCATCATTCATAAATGGCAGTAATTACACCCACCTCGAAGGGTGCGCCCGCTTCCCTCTTGGCCACGGGCCGGAAGGGGAGTCCGTGTGCTGCTGAGCTCTAGTAAAAACCTCTTTTCCAGGCCAGGTTCACCCCGGGCAGCCCCACTGCTGCTCATTTCCTGGCTCAGCCGTGAGGTGGTCTCAGGGAACACTGGCCTCAGCCTGCGCCTGACAGGCAGGCAAACCACACGCTGTGGGATGGCCTCGGCTCCCTGACTGCGGTGCTCACGGATGGGCAGAGCATGCCCACCTGCATCTTGGTCCTTCCCAGCCAGGTCCACAGTTTCTGCCTGTGATAGCAGCGGCAAAGCTGGCCCCTCGGGGTGCTCCCAGGCCAGCCCTGTCTGGCCTGCTGTCAGGTCCCGGGTCCCTGGAGAACCGTCCTCCTCCCTTTGTTATGACAGTTACTATTTGCATTTGCTGTACGTATCTCATTGCACATACTTGACGCATCTGCAGTGGTGCTGCTGCTCCAGATGTGGTCTGAGGACCAGCAGTGTCAGCGTCCCTGGGAACTTGCTGGAAAAGCAGATTCTCAGGCCCCCTCTGGATCTGCTGTTTTAGCAAGCTCCCCGGGTGATTCTTGTACTCAGCGAAGCTGGAGATGCACGGTTCTGGTCAATATGCCGCACACCACAGCAGAGCAGGGGCTCTACATGCTTAAAGCTGTTACAGTTGATTTCGTCTCCTTGGTGCTACTTCTATATTTAATTGGTATATATTCTTTTAATATATATTAAAGGGTTTTAAATTAAAGAAATGCATGCTTGCTTTCAAAGAAAAATCAAGCAATCCAGCTGTTGTTGGTTTGTTTGCTTTTTACAAAGTAAAAGCCGCCAGTTTTCTGGCCGAGGTTCACCCCCAGTGCTCAGCTCTGCCCACACTTTGTGTGTCGGCCACGCAGGGCATCACCCGGAGACCCGTCTGTGTGTGTTTCTCCCTCGTCCTGTGACTAACAGACCTTGATGACGTTTGCACGTCAGCACCAATCCTCTCATTTATTTCCCTGGGCCTGTGTTAGGAAACAGTCATGTGGGTCGCCCACAGGTTTTGGTTTTTGCTGTGTACATTTTATAGACTCGTTCCATGGCGTGATCTGTACAGCGATCTCACGGATCTCATGGTTGGGCGGGGGACGTGCACTCGTGAATAAAATTACATAGCAAGGCTAGACCAGTTCTTCGTGGATTGTGACGTGGGTGCAAGGTGGCAGGTGTCCCAGATGTGGAGGAAGACAGTCAGGGAAGCCTTCCTGGAGGCAGAGCTTGAGATAAGCCCTGCAGGGTGAGTGTGGAGAGGGGAGGAGCAGGTGTGGCACAGAGATGGAGTGTTCCTGCTGTCACTGGGAGGTGGGGACCCGTCTGTTGACTTTGGCTGAGACTCAGTGGCCCACTAAAGATGCCCTGGAATTCTCTCTGCTCCCGTTGAGCCTGGGAGAGAACCAACTCCACAGTGTCACTGGCTTTGAATGCTCGAAGCCGTCTTGTGATCTACGGTGGTTTTCCAATGCTCCGTCTCGGCCCGCACTCCCCTCCTCTTTTTTCTCTGCGGGGCTCTGCCAGGCTCACCCGCCTCTGGTGCAGACCAGCGAGGGCCCCGCCGCAGGCCTCCGTGCCCCCTGCCGCGGCCCTGCCTCCCCTCCGCTCGCCAGCCCTGCCAGACCCTCGGTAGCTCCTGCTGACGCGTCCCCCTAGCGCTGGCTCCAAGAGGACATGAGGCATGAAAGGAAAGGCGGGGGCTGCGTGGGGAGCGCTGGGGAACGCGGCCGACCCCGCAGCAGCCGGGGAGTACCAGTAGTTTATCCGTAACATGTGTGGAGGGCCTCACCTCGGTGTGTGAAATGTCATGTTTACACCATGTTTTCCAGATTCCTCCGCTTGGTGTTGGCAAGTGCAGTCTCACTTGATGCATTAGGGAACTTTCCTAAGGCAAAATAAAGATGCTCATTTTTCCAGTTCAAAGGCAAGCACTCACTCTGGACACCCTATCTCTGCGGGTGACCTCCTGTCACCACTGGCCACTGCTCCCGGAGTCCAGCAGATCCGGGACCCACATTTAGGGCCAGAAATCACATCTCAGGTCTCCCCTGTAAACATTTCAAAACTAGCAACTGCTTTGAGAGGGCTGATTCTGGACTATAATGATCCAATTCTGGCTTGAAGGAAGATAGTGGGGAAAAAAAAATCTAATATTTTACTAGAAAAGTAGCAGCTTCTTTGCAATATTGTCCACANAGAGATGGAGTGTTCCTGCTGTCACTGGGAGGTGGGGACCCGTCTGTTGACTTTGGCTGAGACTCAGTGGCCCACTAAAGATGCCCTGGAATTCTCTCTGCTCCCGTTGAGCCTGGGAGAGAACCAACTCCACAGTGTCACTGGCTTTGAATGCTCGAAGCCGTCTTGTGATCTACGGTGGTTTTCCAATGCTCCGTCTCGGCCCGCACTCCCCTCCTCTTTTTTCTCTGCGGGGCTCTGCCAGGCTCACCCGCCTCTGGTGCAGACCAGCGAGGGCCCCGCCGCAGGCCTCCGTGCCCCCTGCCGCGGCCCTGCCTCCCCTCCGCTCGCCAGCCCTGCCAGACCCTCGGTAGCTCCTGCTGACGCGTCCCCCTAGCGCTGGCTCCAAGAGGACATGAGGCATGAAAGGAAAGGCGGGGGCTGCGTGGGGAGCGCTGGGGAACGCGGCCGACCCCGCAGCAGCCGGGGAGTACCAGTAGTTTATCCGTAACATGTGTGGAGGGCCTCACCTCGGTGTGTGAAATGTCATGTTTACACCATGTTTTCCAGATTCCTCCGCTTGGTGTTGGCAAGTGCAGTCTCACTTGATGCATTAGGGAACTTTCCTAAGGCAAAATAAAGATGCTCATTTTTCCAGTTCAAAGGCAAGCACTCACTCTGGACACCCTATCTCTGCGGGTGACCTCCTGTCACCACT
The DNA here is from genome assembly GCF_000696425.1 of Galeopterus variegatus. Classification (NCBI taxonomy): domain Eukaryota; kingdom Metazoa; phylum Chordata; class Mammalia; order Dermoptera; family Cynocephalidae; genus Galeopterus; species Galeopterus variegatus. Next base: position 248,473 of record NW_007728256.1, on the reverse strand, counting down.
GGCCACTGCTCCCGGAGTCCAGCAGATCCGGGACCCACATTTAGGGCCAGAAATCACATCTCAGGTCTCCCCTGTAAACATTTCAAAACTAGCAACTGCTTTGAGAGGGCTGATTCTGGACTATAATGATCCAATTCTGGCTTGAAGGAAGATAGTGGGGGAAAAAAAGTCTAATATTTTACTAGAAAAGTAGCAGCTTCTTTGCAATATTGTCCACGTGTGAGCTTCTGGTATTTTTACCTGTTTGTTTATTTAAAATGCTCATTATGCAGAAGACTCCTAGCTCCCTGCAAACCCATTTACAAAATTAAAAATACAGTAAACTTTAATTTTACTTCATGGAGTTTCCCACATGAGCATTCCTTCTAATTACTAACAGATCTCTATTTCAAAAAAATGTATACTTGTACAGCACAGTTACAGTGATTGAATAATCACTTTTGTGGTGGTTTTATCACCACGGGGCCGTGTCTCATTTCTGCTGCCCACCGTTTTTCTTCCTGAGCACATCCTCATCACTGGACAGGAGACCGGAAGGTGGGAGAGGGTCAGGGAGGGTCAGGGGAGGCGCAGGGGAGGTGGACAGGGAACTTGGCCCATCTGCAGAATCAGCCAGATGTGCTGAACAGTCACCGGCCGTGGGACCCGACAGCTCAACCTGAACCTGGAGTTGGGCTCTTCCGTGCTGGAGAGAGTAGGCACGTTACTAAACCTCTCTGTGCTCTCGTTTCCTGGTCTATAGAAGTAGGCATGGCTCTCCCCGACTTGCAGGGTGGGGATGAGGATATCAGACACTGGCAGGAGCGTGACAAATGGAGCCTGAGGTTAGATTCTGGGGTCTTCGGGCACGGCCAGAGGCGGGCCTACTGAAAGGCCGCTGTGCTGCAACTCAGGTTCCCTGTGTCACGTGGGGCTGGGGGTCCAGCCAAGGATAGAACCCAGACCCCCAGTGCGGCCCTCAGAGCCCTGCATGGGACAGACCCCGCCAACTCCACCCGAGCTCCCCGCTTGCCTTCCCCCTGCCGTGCTCCCACATGTCAGCCGACTTCCCATCTCTGGAACACTCTGAGACCCTTCCTCCCTGAGGGTTCTCCACGTACTCCCCTCTCCTTCCTGAAAGATCTCCCTGGGCTAGTGCCAGGTCTCGACTTCCACGTCAGCCCTTCAGAAAAGCGTCCCGGACCCTTCACCTCCCTCCCAGCCCCTGACGCCCAGCTCTGTGGCTCCTCCCGCTAGTCTAGTCTGCAGCGGAAGCTGGCTGGGAGCCCCTGGAGGAGGACACCTGTGGTCTTGCTTGTCACCAAGCCCAGCACCTGGCACGGTGCCTGGCACGTGAGGAAGGGGCCCTTGTAGGTATTTGGTGGATGGCGGGGTTTTTTGCACAGTTGTGAGAGCCAACCACCCTGCCAAGGGGGTGCAGAGGCCTCTGCAGAGCCTCTCCCTACACTTAGAGCCACAAGTAGTGTCTATTTTCCTTCGAAACATTCAAAACCAGCAGAACCTCTTCAGGGAAGAAGGGACACAGAGTGTTCCAGAACACAAGTCAGCCAGTGTGGCAAGAGTAGGGCCAGTCGAGAGGCAGCCTGGGGTCGGCAGGGACGGCTCCCTGCAGCGTCCATCACTTGTCAGCTGCAGGAATGTTAATAAGAAGGTAATTCCAGGGCGCACGCCTCGCTCGGCCAGGCCCTGGGGGCTAGTGCTGCGGTCTGCATCCACAGGGACTACCAGTTTTTCAAAAATGATCTAATCTGCAAGATGGACCCTTTTCAGAACACGTCTATACGTACTTAAAAATGGCTGAGCCCAACTGGATGAATTGTTATGGGGGAGGGGAGGAGGTTCTGTTATCGTTCACTGATCAGGTGATTAAACAGGTAACTTCCAAAGTCCCTTCTAAATCTAAGAGAAAAAGATTTGGGGAATTCTCAGATTCTGAGCATTCAGTGTTCACAGGTTCTGATCTTCTGAGACTCCAAAAAGTGATTGTAAGATTCTGGGAGTCTGCAATTCCGTGAGTTTTGCTCATTGTACGACTCAGGACAACTGTTCTGTGACCTTAGACCAACCTCTCCTCCATGAGCTCTGTGAGTTCTCCTTTCACCCCCTGGTCCCCCCCAACGCCCCCTCCTCCCTATGGACCCCACCGAAAGCCCCAGGGCAGGAGCTGGGACCTCAAAGTTAAATAAGCTGCAGAGATCTCAAAGGTCCAGCTGCAGGGGTCCAGGTGGGGTTTCTCTGGTAAGTCCCAGGTGCCCTGGGGCCCACCTGAACTTCAAGGGGAGTGCCAGAACAGGAAAACAGGGGTAGTGGGGGCCTGCACCCCTTCTCCTGGCTGCTGAGGGGGCCAGCCCATCTCTTTGGGGTGGGCCAGGCTGCTTGGCTCTACCTCTGCCTCACTTATCTGCTCCTCCTGACCCTCAGCACTGCACACATGTGCACACGCACACACACGTACACACATGTATATACACACACATCCACACGTACACACAGACTTGTGTGCACATATCCACACACATGCACACACATACACACATATACACAAACATGCACACACACATGCGTTTATGTGCATGCATACACACATCCACACATGTACACACACACACACACACACACACACACACACACACACTCCTACCCCATTTCGTCTGTGACAAGTCAGGACCAAAGAGGGGGATCATATAATGTAGGATGCAAACTGGGACACTTTAGAGAACTACGTGCCTTGCGTGTACCAGCTCTTTTTCCCTAAAGCAGCTCTACAGAGTAGACACTATAGTTATCCCCATTCTGCAGATGCACAAACCGAGGCTTTGGGAAGATGTCCCCACCTCTCTCGGAAGGGCCTGGTTCCGTGGGCTGGTGACTCTCCTGCTGCAGCACTCTCCTGTCCTCTGACCCCTCGGCTCCTCCGTACAGCCTTTCTGGGCCGCCTGGAAGAGCCATGGTCTTTATTAGAGTTTTGCTCATTGTACGACTCATGACAACTGTTCCCGGTATCCCTTGCTTTATTTGTCCCACGTCGTATTTAGTGCTTTTAATGCATTTTTCATGTCTTTAGGGCTTTTTATGCTCTGGAAGAGCCATGGTCTTTATTAGAGTTTTGCTCATTGTACGACTCATGACAACTGTTCCCAGTATCCCTTGCTTTATTTGTCCCATGTCGTATTTAGTGCTTTTAATGCATTTTTCATGTCTTTAGGGCTTTTTATGCCTCGGCCTGAGCATCAAAGCTGGCGACTGATACCTGTGTCAGTCAGCTACTGGCACAGAAATGCTGCGTAACAGACCACCCAGTGTGCAGTGACTGAGAGCAGCAGGCACGACTTTTCTCGCTCACAGGCTGGTCCTGGCCCCTCGGGTCTGCCCCACGTCTGCACATTCCCCTTGGGCCAGCTGCCAGCTGGGCGTGCTCTTCTCCTGACTACAGGAGAGCACGAGGGTGAGCTGAAACACCCACTGCTTCTCGAGGACTTGGCCTAGACCTGGGACATTGTCCCTTCCACCCCTGCCCCATGGCCAGCAAGTCGCAGGGCTAAGGCCAACGTCAGAAGGTGGGAACATGCCCTGCCCCCTCTAGTGCAAGCCAGTGGCAGTGGGAGGGAGTGAACCTTCTGGGTCTTTGTTTTTAGTGACTTGCTAGGAGGGGCAGGACCCCAGATCCTCCCACCCTGATCTACTGTTTGGGCCTTAATGAGTTAAAAACATGACGGTGACCTGCTGCCTGCCTGCCTTGGCACCCCCACGCCTGACATGGTGAAGCTGCTGGAGGATGTGAGGTCCCTAACTGGTGACACAAGGGCCGGCACACAGTGGCACTCAATAAATGCTGTGGAATTGAGGCCGGTGTTGCTTTCCCAGGGCCGGGCCAAGCCTTGGCCCTACACCGGTACTTGCCAGCAGCCAAGTGCGGAAGGGGGTGAGGAGCCCATGCTCCCGGGTGGCCCGGCCCTCCTGACTGTCCCGGCCCCTGCTCCTCCTCCTGGTGAGGCAGCCAGCCCCCTCTTTGTCCCACAGTCGCACATATCACATTCCACCGTGAGGGGCCTCCTGCTGGTCCAGGAAGAGGTGGGTGGGGGCACACAGCGCAGCTGCCCTGGACCTGGCCCTTCATCTCCCACCCCCTCTGCCCTCCTGTCTGCCCCTGGGGAGGTGGAGAGAAAGTCAGGCACGGGGGAGGGATGGGAGAGGGTGGGGACGGGAGAGTGTCCCATCCGACAGCACCTGTGTGAGAAGGAGGCAGGGGGACACAATGGCACAGGATTTACACCTGTCTCCCACCTGCTTGGAAAGGGGCCCCATGGCCCAGGTTCCCTATGCAGCAGCTACGGGGTCCCTGTGTTGTGACAGGGAGTCCAGAGGAGGCTGGGGAGGGCAGGAAAGCTTCCCAGAAGTTGGTCCTGTCTGAGCTGAGATCTGAGCCAGAGCCTGAGTCAGCCGTGTGGAGGGGTGGATGATGGCTGCAGGTAGATGGAACAGCATGTTCCAAGGCGAGGAGGTGGGGCAGGTGCTGCCCAGGCGAGGCTTTGAAAGGCCGAGGGCTGGAGCGCGCAGTCGGGGGAGGGCGCGAGACGATGCTGAGGCTGTGGGGCCCAGGCCAGGTGAACAGAGCGGCGAGGAGCTGGTGCAGACAGGGAGGGATATGCGGGTCCTGGGGGAGGGCGTGACGCTGCCTGAATACAGCAGGGGCGGGATGGCCTAGCCCCTCTGCCTGCTCTGGGCTCTCTCTGGCTAGGGCTGGAATCTCAGGGCATCTCTCTCTGTGCTGAGCATCCTGCCATGTGACACAGAAAGGAGTCCTGAGGTCAGACACAGCAACCAGCAGCCCGAGCTCTGCTGTGTCCTGGTGACTCCGGTCCCTGTCCTCAGTGCCCCACCTGTGGAATAAGACGAGGACTTCTGTCTCACCAGCTCTCAGGCTGCTCTCTCCAGGGAGATGCTGTACCTGAAAACTCGGCTGAAACTGTAGAACGCTCAAGAACACAGACGTTATTCCAATTAGCCGTTGAAATCAAAGTCCCGGGGGACAACGGCCCTGCCCTCCCTCCAGCCCAGCAGCCAGATACCTGCTTCCTGGGCAGAAACTGTCCAAGTGCCACATGTGTCAGGTTAGGGAGAGACCCATCTCCTCACTACAGGACACACAGCTGTATCCATGGAAACCACCTGCATCTGTGAGCAGCTTAAAATACGTGTATTTGGGGGTGGGTTTTTTTTTTTTTTTTTTTGGAGGAGGGGTGGCTGGTACAGGGATTGAACCCTGGACCTTGGTGTTATCAGCATCATGCTCTAACCAACCGAACTAACCAACCAGCCCCTGGTTTGTTTGTTCTTGGTTACACGGATTTCTCTTTTGCTTCAATGCTCCTGTGGTGACAGGGAGGCTGAAGCATGAGGTACGAGGTTGCGAGCCCCCTTCCATCCCCTGTACCTCACCCAGCAACATCTTTGTTCTGCAGGGCCTGGGTCCAAGGGATTGGGGTCCCTTTGGGGACAGTCTCTGTGGAGACGATGCCCCCTCTACCCGATGACGAGCCAGACTCCCAGAATCCCCCAACCGGCTCCTCAAGGAGGCCACAGAGCTGGATTCTGTGAGGTCCAGAGGCACAACCTGTAGCCCAGCTGGCCCCCTGGACCTTGTCTCCACTGCTCAGGTTGAGCCACTGGTGACTCAAACCAGGTGCCCTGGCAGAGAGCTGAGCTGCAGGTACTGCCCTGCAGGACTCTGCAGTCTAGTTGGGGGATGACATTAATGCTACTTTTTAATATTTCCCCTTCTTTTTTTTTTTTTTTTCAGGATAGAAAATTCCAGGTTGATAGCTTTTAAATTTTCTTATAGTACTTGAAAGACGCTCCACCGTCCCGGGGCTTTCATGGTTTCCAGCGAGAAGTCTGCTGTCATTTTCATATTTGTTTCTCTGTCACGAGCCCTTTTTCTCAGTTTTAGATTTTTCTCTTTATCATTGGTTTTAAGCAATTCTGTTACAATGTTCCTTGGAGTTGTTTTCTTTATGTTTCTTATGTTTGTGGTTTGGGAGCATTTTGGACCTGTGGGTTTATAATTATCATCCAATTTGGGAATTTTTCACTCAATATTTCTTCTAATCCTTTGTCTGCACCTCCACCTTTTGGGGGGGATTCCAATTGTGCGTATGTTAGACCACGTGAAGTTTCCCACATCTCACTGAAACTCTGTTTGTTTATTTACCATTGTTTTTCTCTGTTTGTGCTTCACTTTGGATAGTTTCTGTGGCCGTCTGCAAATTCACTAATCTTTTCTTCTGCCATATCTAATCCAACGTTGATCCCGTCCAGTGTATTTTTCACCTTATACATTGCAATTTTGTCATTTCTAGAAGTTTTGTTTGGTTCTTTTCAATGCCTTCTATGTCTCTACTTAACATGCTCAATTTTTCCTCTAGTGTTTTGAACATATGGGCCACAGTAAATAACTATTTTAATACCCTTGCCTCCTAATTCTCCCATCTGTGCCATTTCTGGGTTAGTTTCAGTTGGTTGGTTTTTCTCTTCATTATAGATTGTATTTTTCTGCTTCTTTACATGCCAGGTAATTCCTTTACTGTGTGCCAGACATTGTGAGTTTTACCTTGTTGGGTGCTGGGTATTTTTGTGTTCCAGTACATATTCATGAGCTTTATTCTGGGATGCAGTTAAGTTAGTGGGTGGGAAACAGTTTGATCCTTTCAGCTCTTGCTTTTAAGCTTTATTAGGCAAGACCAGAGCAGCTTTTAGTCAAAAGTCTCCTGAGTACTCTCTACCCAGTGTTCCATGAATTAAGAAGTTTTCTTGTCTGACAGTGGGAACAGGAACTGTGTCTGGCTCTGTATGAGCGTCATTGTTCCCTAGAACCCTCCAGCTGGTTCTCCCTCTGGCCTCAGGTGGTTTTGCTCACACACGGCTGGTCGGTATTCAGCTGACCACTCAAGGGGACCTCTGCAGGGCACATGGTTCTCTTGCGGTGCTGCTCTCTGCCCTCCAGTTCTGGGTCCTGTGGTCTCTGCACTTTGGCCTGCATGGACTCTCAGCTCTGTCTTCTCAGCTCAGCGAGGCCACCAGGTTCCACGTGCATTCCCCGAGCCACAGCCTGGAAACTCTAACCAGGCAGGAATCTGGGGCAGTCACAGGGCTCTCCTGTTTCTTTCTCATCTGCTGAGGATCACTGCCCTTTGTCACCTAATGTCCATTGTTTCAGAGGCTTTGTCCCGGATACTAAGTTTTTTAGACAAGATGGTAAATCTGGTCCCTGCTCCTCCATCTTGGCTGGAACGCAGTTTACTGATGCTGTTTCTCACAATGAGGGTCAGTCCTCTCGATTGTGAGTTTCCCCCCCACTTTGTCAATGAGCAAACTGTGGCACAGAGGACATTTACCCAGGTGATGCAGAGTGTCCTTCCCCATTCGACCATCACTGAGCCCTGCTAGTGTCCCCCACCCACACTCATCCACCCATCCCCTTCTCTGCAGCCCCTTCCCCTCCTCTCACCTGCTGACCGCAAGAGCCTCCGAACAGTCCCCTCCCTCCCGCCTCCACGTCCACCTGCCATGCCTGCCTTCCTCCCTGCAGCCCCGGGGACGTTCTCAGAATGCAGAGCCACCCCACTACCAGAGCCACCCCGCTACTCTCCGGCCAGCACCTGTCAGCAGTTCTCTCTGGATTCATTCATTCGTCATTTAGCTTTGAGTTATACTAAGTGCCTACTATGGGCCAGGGACACTGTTCCAGGCACCAGAACAAAATAGACCAAGTCCCTGCCTGCAGTGACCCAAATTCCAGAGGGAAGAAACAGATGATAAATAAATGTGTAATATGTAAAGAATAAAGGCTAAAGGTGCAAACCAAGCAGGGTAAGGGGGTGGAGTACAATGGTGGGGAGGGGCTGTGCTTTTGGTAGATGGTCTGGAAGTGGTAACTGGGTAAGACCACCATGGGAGGGGCATATATGGAGAGGGGAGTCAGGCCTCACCCCCTGGGCCCTGGGCACTTAGAGGCTAGGAGACGAGAAGGCCCCATCCTGCAGGAGGAGGAGACCCAGGACAGGTGAGGTCCTGGGGGCTGTGGTCCAGCCCAGCAGCCCCACAGCCCCGCAGCCCCAGGCAACTCGATGCACATTAAAATGTGAGGAGGACTGATCCAGACCGTGCTTCAGGGAGGAAGCAACACCGAGCTGCAGCACAGTGGGACGAGGACAGGGCTCCGTGAAGGCCGGATCGGGCGTGTACCCTGCTGCCCGCCGGGTCTCTGCTGACCTCGCGCTCGTGTCATGTCCCCCTCCTGCTCCTGCGCTCCAAGCAGGCTGAAGCTTAGCCAGTCCTTGAACCCGCCTCGCTCTGCCTGCCTCTTTCCCACCCTCTTCCTCCTCCTCCTCCTCCCGGTCTCAGCATCTCCTGGCTGCCGTCCACCCCATTCCATGCTCCCTCCTCACACCCCCTGATATCACTTGCAACTTCCATGTCACCCCATAAGACGGCAGGAAACCAGAGACGGGTCAGGGGACACAGTAGGCACTCGAAGAGTATTTACCGCTGAATTGTTGATGAATTATGAACGCCCAGAGTGTGGTACAGACAGTGGGTGCACTGGATCCCAGGAGAGGGAGCTGTCTCCAGGGCTGAGGACTGGGGAGGGCTTGCTCAGGGAGCGTGCTGATGCGTGGCTGGCGACGTCAATGAGCAGAGCCAGAAGGGAGCTTATGGCCCAGGAGTTTTAAGAAATAGCGCTAGCAATGGCCCAGAGGCAAGAAAACACAAAATTTGTGGTTGAGAGGCTGGGAACGACCTCTTACACAGACATGCTCCAGGAGCATGGGAGGGGTAGTGAAGGGCGAGCCTGGAAGAATGAATCAGGGGCCACCTCGGAGGGCCCAGGATGTGAGATGTTTGGGGCCTAGACCAGGAGAGACACTCAGAGCTGTGTTCCAAATGGAGATGCCTGCAAGGAGACGGCGAGCTGCAAAGGACGACCGTCGAGCGGTTCTGGAAGCCACAGCTCTGCATGTGCCCACACGAACAGCAAAATGAGCCATAGCCTGGGCCATAGGCGATGGTCTCGTTTTCTTAGAAAGGAATCGAACTCACATGTGTTAGTGCACTCGCAGAAACGTGCCCGCTCCCAGACCTCACAGCACCAGAGCCCACCCCACGCAGGCCCCACTTCTGTCTCTTCTCACTGAGTGCCCTGTGCTGGGTGCCCTGGAGCTCACAGCCCCAGCTTCTGCCACCAGGCCACGGGCATGGGTAAGGTTCTAGCAGGGTTTGTGTCTAGCCTGCCCAACAGCCCTGCTCCCTGAGGGCCAGGATGAGACAGGGACCCTGTCCCCATTCATGATCATGTCCCCAGCACAGCACAGTGCTTGGCACACAGGCAGCACTCCATAGATGCTGTGGAAAGGAGGGAGGCTGGAGATGGTGAAATTATCCTGTTTCAAAGACAAGGAGATGGAAGCCCGTGGTCGCCCTGACACTGAGGAGGAGGGTCTGGACTCCCAAGTCTTTCTGGCTCCCGAGCAGAACTGACATGGTGTCAGGGTGAGATGACCCTGACAGGCATGCGCCAAGGCTGCCTGGAGCAGGGGCATGGAGCCAAGCCCTCGGTGGTGGGAATTGCTCCACAAGAGGATGCATGTGGACCAGGGCCTCTCAGAGGAGGCGTTGAGTCGGCCTGGGCTGGGAGTGGCGAAGGGCGTGGGTTGAAGTGGGCCGGCGCTGGGCTCAGGGGCTATTCGGGAAATTAAACGGGCAGGACTTGCCGGGGATTGGATGCGGGGGAGGAAGTGGAGCCGATGCCAGGTGTCCTGCTTGGACGCTGAGCCGGGGGAGGTCCCGGGGTGGGGAAGTCTGCCTCCGGCTGGGGGGGTTACCTTGGCAAGTCGTTTCCCTGCTGTGTGCGCATCTGCAAAATGGGGGCAGCGATCCTGGCCTCTGCAAGGGTGAAAGCCTTTCTCAGGTCCAGCGCTGCCTGTAACGGCCCAAGAGGGGGCGGCTCTGTCTCCCACTGACCCACGCCGCGCAGGAGTGGACCGCGTTGGCAGGTGTTCTGTGTTCCAACCCAGCAGCCTCAGCCTGAGCCACACATCACAGCTACTGCAAAACTTACAAAGTCCAGATTCCTGGGCACAGGCTGGAGATGCTCATGTAATTGGCCTAGGGTGCTGCCGGGTCTGGGGGCAGATTTAACAGCTTCCCCCCATACCAACGTGCACCCTCAGGTGAGCCTATTGCTCTCGCAGAATCCCCTGGGGGACTTGCCGGGCCTTGCCCCCAGAGGTTCCCACCCAGCGGGTCAGGGTGAGACCTGGGGCTCTGCATTTTAACAAGACCCCGGTTGATGCTGATGAGGCTCTGAGAAGAGAAGTCACAGGCCCGGAGCAGGCTCAGGCCTGCGGTCGTCTGGAAGGCCGCAAGACGTGGAGAGCAGCGGGAAGTCTTCACAGGGGGCCTGGGGGCCCGCAGGGGGAGGGCTTGTTCCCTCCTGGAGCTGGGCTCTGTTCCTGGGCGGCAGAGGGGGAGCATCTCTGTCCTGGGGATCCAGTCAGCATTCCCTTCTGCACGTAGCAGTCCTGCGGGAGCACCTCCACTCTTCCCTCGCCCCCAGCGTTCATCACCCAGGAGCTCAGCCCACAGGAATTTATGGAGCGCCTGCTGTTTACTTGCCCTTGTGGAGCTCACAGTCTACTGGGAGACTGGCAGGAAAGCAGCTCCATGTAAAGCGCAGGGTGTACGGAAGGGCGGGCCAGCTTCATGGAGCAGCTGCAGAGCCAGGTAGACCCAGGAGGGAGGCAGCCAGGTTGGGAAGGTTGCAGCACTTAAATGGGCCTTGGAGAACAGACCAGGATGCCCCAGTAGCTGGGCCCCTTGCTCTCTGCAGGCAGCCATGCAGCCGGGGGGCACAACCCAGCAGGCCTTCAATCACCTGGGACGGTGGCACATCCTGCTGAGTCTCTGCGAGCCTCAGAAGCAATGAGGGCTTTACCAGACATCCAAGGGTCTTATTGAACTTAAACTTCAGGCCCACGGTGGTGGACAGAGGCCTGGCCGCACTTCCTCCTCTCTGGGCCTCAGTCTTCCATCCCTAAGCGAGGATGCTCACAGCACTAGGCTGAGCCCTCTTAGCACCAGGACATAGTATGTGTTTAATAAATGGAAGTTCCAGTGGTTCCAGCAAACTCCAGCCTGGCCCGCCCTTCTGTTCGCCTTCCAGCCCTGAACTGGGACCAGGAGCTGTGCTCAGCTCTTGGAAGAGGAAGTTGAAAATTTTTAAAAATAAAACTTAAATCCAGCAGCAGAAAGGGTTTTTAAAATGCAACTTCTGCCCATTGTTATTTTTAAGAGAGAGAAAAGGCCAGATCGTCTGCACAGAGCCTAGGCTTTGCCAGCCCCACCCTGCCACCCCCGTTTCCTGACACGCTGCCTGGGCTGGGGACTGCAGCCCGGCAGCTTTTGAACGGTGCAGTTGGTGTCATCCCCCTGTCTCCCAGCCGCCCTGTGCCTGCTGTGCCAAATAAAACTTAAATCCAGCAGCAGAAAGGGTTTTTAAAATGCAACTTCTGCCCATTGTTATTTTTAAGAGAGAGAAAAGGCCAGATCGTCTGCACAGAGCCTAGGCTTTGCCAGCCCCACCCTGCCACCCCCGTTTCCTGACACGCTGCCTGGGCTGGGGACTGCAGCCCGGCAGCTTTTGAACGGTGCAGTTGGTGTCATCCCCCTGTCTCCCAGCCGCCCTGTGCCTGCTGTGCCCTGCCTGCCCAGGAAACACGGGGGGGGGGGGGGGGGGTGGAGGGGGCCGCAGGGGCGAGGCCCTTCCCACACTGGACGCCGCATGCAGCTCGAGTGTGCCCAGAGGGCCCCAACCCCATCAGTCAGCGCATATACAGCCCCTGCTGTGCGTGCGCCTCTGCCGGCCCTGCTGGCCGGAGGACTGCAGAAATGGGGAGACGCAGGTTCTCGTCTTTGTGGGGCTTGCGTCTCAGGGGTGTGGAAGCGGATATGCCCCTGACCCTGCCACCCCCAAGCAAGCCGTGGGGGGTATCAACTTTGGGGTAGTGCACCACATTCACCCTGCACTCCTGCCCTGCGCCATGTGACCTCATGGGCTTTTCTCTCCGCAGGCTGAGTTCCTGGCTCTCAGTTTCCTTATTTGTGGAATAGGAGCATAACAGCCCTTGACTGGACTGTCCCAGGGCTTGAAGGAGATGTTGGTGCAGGGCGTCCTGCTGTCCTGGCACAGAGTACAGGATGATGTGCTTCTTATTGTGAGACACTGGGGAGCCATCCAGGGCATTTGAGTGAGGCAGTGACCTGTCTAGACTCAGGGCTCAGGAACCACAGCGTAGCCACACAGGATGGCAGGGCAGGAACCAACCCCAGGCCGTGGGGTCACCCCAGTCCTAGGGTATTTCTGGGCACACTGTTTGTCAAAGAGTGGACTCTTCTGTACTGTGTTGGAATCGCCACCGTCAGCAGTCAAAGGGCTGCCAGAGAGAGGGACACGAACAGTGAGCTGCTTCATGTACATGAGTGAATATTTCAGGCCACGCAGGACGGACAAAGTGAGGTCACGAAGCTCTGCTCCTCTTCCTTTCTCTCCCTTCCCCTCACTGCCCCAGGGGCTCCCAGAGTGGCCCCAAGAAGGGGCCTCGGAGGCCCTGGCCTGGGGAAACAGAGTCACCTAGACGGGGCGGGAGCTGGGCTCTGAGACATGCCTAACTCCTGGGGTGAGGGGGCCTGAGGCTCCAGCCCAAGACTGCCAACCGCACCCCTGCCCAGTGGAGGCAGTGCCCCGAGGTTTGCCACACCACACCTGGAATGTCTCCCCTCCAAGCCCAGCCGTGCCAGTGCCAGGGAGGGCTCCGAGAGCTGGGCCCGTGTCCACCATGTGTTCCGAGGGGCTGGTGGTCTGTCGGGGAGCCAGAAAATGCCACAGCATGGATCAGGGTGCCCCTGGGTACCTTCGGCACAACCCTTGTGATAAAGGCCAGGAGGGGCCTGCTCCTGACACTCCATGCCCAGCCCAAAGGTGCCTGGGCTTGGGGGACCACGACCGCCTGGGGATCATGCCAAGAGGGGCAGGTGGCCACCCAGCTGGGGGTGCCTGCTTTCTCTAGGCAGTGGGGAAGCTATGGCCAGCCCAGGTGGGACAAACGTCTGCTCTCTGGTCATGGCATCGGGTCCTGCCGGCCAGTCCTACCCTGCCATCTGCTCTGGCGCCTCTCCTGCTGGTTTTCAGCACTCACAAGCCCCTTTCTCAGCTCCAAGCAGTGGCTGTCCGTGGTGGCCCAGGCAGGGCTCTGGCCCTGGGTCTGTCCCCTTTCTCAGCTCTAAGCAGTGTCTGTGGTGGCCTAGGCAGGGCTCTGGCCCTGGGTCTGTGTTGGCCTCGGGCCAGCTTGCGCTCGTTCTGAGTGAGGCCTCCATAACTTGGATGCCAGACAGGGACGGGCTTTGAGCTCCAGTGAGGCTCCCCAGGGCACAAGGAGGGGGTCTGTCTGATTGGGTTTTCTCTGGCTCAGTAGATTGTTTCACTCTGTGGCCTCAGTTTACTCCCTAGAAAATGTGAATCGGGTCGTCTTCTTGCAAAAAGATGCATCACAGCCCCGGCTTCACGGACGGCCTGGGGAGTGTGTCTGGGCCAGCAGCGTCATGTCTCTCGCCTGGGTTCCCTCTGTCCTGGAGGAGTCTTGGGATGCGGTGAGACCAAGGCCTCAGAGGTGCCCGGGGCCACACGCACAGAGAGCTCGTGGCACCCGGCTGTGGTCGCTGTTCTTATGAACACTGACATTGCACAACTGAGGCCTGGAGAAGGAAGGGTCGGGCTGCTCCCCATCACACCACCGTGGCCCCCTCCCCACGTAGCCCCCGACCCAGCTGGTTCCACCGTGGAAATCCTGTGCCTTCTTTAGGAGCTCAGAGGCCCCAGTTCCTCACTCATCCTCAGGCCTGTGCTGTGCCCGGATCCCCTTCTTTAGGAGCTCAGAGGCCCCAGTTCCTCACTCATCCTCAGGCCTGTGCTGTGCCCGGATCCGGGCCGGCAGTGACCCACAGCACGGGCCCTGCGCTCGTGGTACCGACCCCAAGGGGCCCTTCAGCCAGAGTCTGGGGAGAGCTTCGGGAAGTCTGTGAAGCCCTGGAAGTGGCCAATAAAATGTCACGACCCCGTGCTCTTTCTGGGGCCCCTCAAGGAGTCCAGGTCACCAGGCAGGCAAGCCCACGGACCTGCGTTTCCTGAACTCCAGCTCCCACCCTGCCCTGAGCCTGGTGGCACTAACACCCCACCATGGGCATTTTCTGGCTCCCCCACAGACCACGAGCCCCTCGGAACCCGTGGCGGGCACAGGCCCAGCTCGCCAAGCCCTCCCTGGCACTGGCACAGCTGAGCTCAGTGGGGAGACATTCCAGGTGCTGTTGGGAACTGCTTCCCCGGCCCCCCTCCGCCAGCCCACCCCCACCGGGCTCTGGATAGTGTCTCCGAGGCCAACCGGCAGCGCAGGGCTGCTGGGCACTTCCCGTCTGTTTACTGCCGAGCACAGGAGTCTGGGAGCCCCAGAGCGTGAAATTGGGAACAAATGTGGAGCAGGTCTAGACAGGCGCTCTGCAGGCTGCGCACACTCGTGGACGGACAGACAGACGGACAGCAGGCCCTTGGGCTTCCAGGTAGCAGGAGCGCTTTCACAGCCAGAGAGACGTGCCTGGAGGGAAAGGCACTCTGAGTGTCCCTGAGCCCTCGATGAGATGCAGGCACGGGAAAAGGCCTGGCTGGGAGGCAGCCAGCCTGGGTTCCAAGCCCAGCTCTGCCCTGGGCCTCTGGGCCAGCCCTCTCCACCCCGGTCTCGGTTTCCCCATCTGGAAATGAGCGTCTCCATCCTCACTTGGTTACAAGGGCCGCTTGCGAAGCCAGCAGATTCCAGGGCTCCGCCTAGCCCCACTGTGGCCTGGGCATCTGTGTGGTTTCCAGGCTCCCCTAGTCCTGGTGCCTGGTGGGTTTGGAAGTTGCTGGGGATGCAGGGCTTCGCTTCTCAGCTCCTACGAGGAGTCCAGGGCAACTCAGGTGAAGGAGGCAGACAGAGCCTTCATTAAGCACCGTCGCCCTAAGGGGAGGAGTGGGGGTGCAGCGAGAGGGACAGGAGAAAGCAGAAGAGGCTGAAATTGAGCACGGGACATGGGGTCCAGATGGCAGCCATGCGGGGGCTCTCCTGCTGGGAGGGTGCGTGTGGGGAGGGGGCTCCGTGGGGGAGGCAGGTGGGGGCCGTGTCTGGCTTGGCTGCCAGGTGTTTCCTGCCCCCAGCCCCCGCTCCCCACCATTTGGTCCTCTATGCCTCAGGAGACAACTGGAGTTTAAGAACTCAGCCGGCTCTGCTTGCCGCCGAGACACACGGGGGCTATCAGAAGGGGACTGTTGCCTGCCAGGTCCCCCCTGCACAGCTCTAGGGGTGGGGAGCACAGAGGGCCCCATCTCACAGCCAGTCCCTGTAAAAATCGGGGGTGGGGACAGGGAAGCAAAGCCGTTTATAAAGCTTTAAAACCGTTTATGGTCCCGGGGGGCAGATTAACAATTCAGCTTGATTCTTGCCAAATTGTCTTGGCTGGCATTGCGGAGACTTCAGGCTAGTGGGAGGAGGAGTGGCTGCCCCGGGTTGCAAACGGGCGCAGAGCAGCCCGCCAGCTGCCTCGGGGCCCACCCGACGCTTGTCTGCCTCTGAGCCTTTGCCTGTACTCTTCCCAGCACCCACAGCTCTCTCCTTACACTCCCAGGACCAGTTGAGAAGCCTCCTCCTCCAGGAAGCTTGCCTTGGTTGCTTCCATATCCAATACCACCCATCCCCAGCCCTGAGCCCCAGAGCCCTAGGCTTAGCTGTTCCCAGAACACAAGGGTCCCGAGGACATTGGGTCAGCCTGCTTCCCTCAAAAGCCCCCAGGCAGGCACGAATCAGGGTCTGTAGCTCTTTCCCTTCCCAGCTCGCCCTCAGGGGCTGCCATCCTGACTGATCACTTGACACTTTTCACATTTGTGGTCCTCAACCTTTGTTAGGCACCTGGACCCATCGCAGGGCTGGAGATGGGAGGAATCGGTCATCTAAACCCTGCCATACCCATATTACAGATAAGGAAACTGAGGCTCAGAGAGCAGCCTCTGACCCCAGGTCACCAGTGAGTGTATAGCAGGATGTTCCCCCACCCCCCCCCTCTTGGGCAGGATGCAGGCCCCTCAGCCTTGCGTCACCTGGTGTGCAGCTGGGAGGTGTCCCTGGGCCCACAAAGGAGGTCTGGAAGACAGAGCTCAGAGAGGGCAGTCGGTGGGGGGGCCAGCGGGGCAACCGGCCTCAGGTTGATATACTTGCCCCGTTAAATGGAGAGGGCACGGTCCCTCCCAGCACTGGTGTTTTGAGGGTCTGTAATGTGCGATGTGCGTTGGAGAAGTTAGGGAAGGCTTCCTGGAGGGGAGAACATGTGCTGGGCTCTGCTGGAAGGGTGGGGGTGGGTGGGCGGTGGGGTCCCAGGGAGGCTGTGTCGCTCCTGGGCTGTTGGGAGTTAACCATGCACTGCTGTCAGCCGGGGCGCCGGCGGCGTGCACGTCTGCCGGCCTGGCCTTAGGACCTGGCGCCCGGCACGGGCGTTGCTGCTCCTCGGCGTGCGTGAATCTGCAGAGCGAGCTGAGACGCTCCAGCTGGACAGGGCCTGGTGTCGGGGCAGTGGCTGCTGACAGCCCTGGGCACCTGGCCTGAGCCGGCACCCTTCCCATCACGCCGCCAGGC
The DNA here is from genome assembly GCF_000696425.1 of Galeopterus variegatus. NCBI lineage: Eukaryota > Metazoa > Chordata > Mammalia > Dermoptera > Cynocephalidae > Galeopterus > Galeopterus variegatus. The sequence continues at coordinate 231,707 of NW_007728256.1, read as the reverse complement.
TGCCTGCCGCTGGAGGGGACCCAGGCCCAGAGAGCCAGGCGGAGCGAGGGACTGTCTGCATCTTGGACCCAGGAGGGGACTTTGTGGCGAGGCAGCCGGCTCCCTCAGGGACCCGACAGAGGACTTAGACCCAGAGAGGGACTGGTAATAACAACGCTATGCACCAGCACCGAGCACGGTGCACCTGCCATCTCGCAGAGCCCCAGACGTTCTCCATGTTTTACAGAGACAGGAACTGAAGTGCAGGGAAACGGAGGCACCTGAGGCCCCTTCCTACAGCCAGCAGAGGCAGAGCCCGCTGGCACTGGGCCTGGTCTGAGCACATTGCGTGGAGCCCCTTCAGCTGTCCCCTCAGCCCTGCCATGGCCACCTGCAGCCTCCATCTTCCCTGCAGTCCCAGTTGACACCAGTGGGGAGCCCCTGACCCAGGCACGTTCTTTCCCATTGCAGTCGATAAGCCCCAACCGTGTGCCCCTGGCCGTGGTCGGTGGGGGGGCTTTTGGAGGGCATCGAATTAACCCCTGGACAACTACTTACAACGCTCAGGCAAGTTCCTCAACCTTGGAACCTTTCCCAGGTTCCATGAGTTCCCTTTCCGGGTGCAGATAGCAGGAGCCCACTCAAGGTGACGTGTCTCCACACACGTCACTCTGGAGATATCAGGGAGGGAGTTGGCACCGCGTGAGTTGTGGCCACGCCTGCGTGTCTCTGGCCTTGTGTCCTTTCTTATTCCCTCACTGGCACAGCTCCTGCTGGCTCTGCACTTGTGTGGCCGTAAATGCCACCCCAGTCACAGCCTGAGCACTCATGTCCCTACCCCAGGCAGAGTGACCAGCAGGGACCAGTGAGTGTCTCAGGTCCCAATTCCATTGCCCAGGAGAGAAGCAGCTGGCCCAAGCTGGGACTCACGTCCATGCCAACCCTAGTAAGCTGTAGCCGAAGGGGCAGCTGTGGGGGGTACAGACGGGGCCGCCCACCTCTCAGCTCAGGGGCAGGGCACAGAGAAGAGGGCCAGGGCTGGGCTGGCATCCCAACACTGTCCACTGTGGTGGGCACTCCCACAAAGATGCCATGGGATTCAGGGCAGCTGCCTCTGCTGTCGTGGCTTTTAGCTGGGAGTGGGTCCCATTTGCCAGAATGACTCATACGGACCAGCCTCGCCCTGATGGGGTGCTAGGGTTTGGCTGGATCACCCGGAGTGGCCCCTGGCCTTCCCTGAGCCTCTGTCCCCTCACCTGCAGAGTCGGCATCCCAGCACCCACCCTGCCCTCCCCAGGCTGCCTTGAAGACTAAAGAGGGCTGCCTGGGGTCTCCTGTGCTGCCCACTTTCCTGCGGTTCAAGGAAAGACCAAGTCAGTGTCCCTGCGAGTCCCAAAGAGGGGAGGACATGGGGGGATTGAGCCCAGTGCCCGCCAGTGGCTGCCCGCTTTCCTTTGCCTCACCTTGGTGAAGAGCGTGGGAGGCCTCTGGACAGCGGGCCCAGCCCTCGGCACCCCTAGCGGGCGCCGCCTCAACACACCCAGCTCCCTGGGTCCTGCACCCTCGGCAGGGCCGGGCAGGCCAGCCAGCCTCAGGCATCCTGGGAGGCCAACATGGATTGGAGCTGCCAGACGGGGCCCCCAGGAATGTGGAGGGTTCCCAGGGCTCCTTCTCTGCTTGGACGTGTCTGTGTGTCTGTCTGCATCTGGCTCTCTGCACCTGCCTGTCTGTACTTGGAGCTGTCTGTGTGTCTGTCTGTGTCCAGTTTTCTCATTGCTTTGGATCTGTCTGGATCTGCCCATCTGTCTGTCTGGTCGGGGGTCTGGGTTCCATGCCCGGCTTTGCCTCCGACTCCCAGTGTGGCCTGGGCCAGCCACTCCACGTCAGTAGGCGTCCGCGTTCCCCTCCATCTCTACGATGGGGGTCCTGGTCCTCCCTGCCCGGCCACTTGACCCTCCCCCAGGTCTGGCTGTGGTGTCTGCAGGGACACCGCAATGCCTGCCACCTCCCCCACTTCCCAGCACCCCCTATTCCCACGCGGGGCTCAGCCGCCTCACTCCCCACCCACCAACCACCCAGACCTTGAGTCTCAGAACGAAAACCTCGTCTGTCAGTTATTCTCACACATTCCTGGAAGAGGATAAATCGGCCCAAATTCCAGCAAATCTTTGGCAGGGCTTATCAAAAAATTCAGAAGCGGACGTACCACAGAGTTCTTCGTTGCACATTTCTGTAATAGCAAAAACCGGGAAACGCTGAGAGTGCCCACTCCCGGGGCCCGGTGGGGGGCTGGGCTCCTCCACACCTCGGGGCAGGACACAGATGCAGACAGGGCCAGCTCTGGAGGGACCCCGGAGGATGTCATTGTGCTGGGGACGGACAGCTAACTGAAGCAAAGAGAGGTGCAGAAAGCATGACTGGGGTGCCCCTTTCTTCCAGGCTTGCTTACCTTTTTAGAAATAAGCAGTGGGAGGGTCAGCCCAGAACTGAGCGAGATCGTCACCTCCTGGGCAGGGGCAGAGCCAGAGCAGGGCAGAAGCAAGAGCTCTCTGGAGGCGCTGGGTTCATGTTTCCAGCCTTGGAACCAAATATGTTCTCTAAAGAGCCAAATAAAATTGATTTTTTAAATTAAAAGCAAACCTGGTTGCCGAGTTGGTGGAAAAGCCACACTGAGAATTATTTCATGTGACTTTGAGATGGTCCTGTCACTACACATCCCTAGAGGGGCAAGAACCAAGAGAGTAAAGAAACATCAACTCTTTTCAGTAGACTTGTCAGTGAAAATATTGGTAATGCGATTTCAAAATGATTGTGTATAGTGGGAGATAAGTTAATGTTATAGGAACCAGATTTTCACTGTAAAAATCATGCAGACGTCGAATTTTAACCAATAAAAGCCCTGTGACCTCTAATTTTAAGTGAAAATATCAGTATGAACTCAAGTTTTATATTCTATTTTTAAAAAGTAATTAAAAAAAAAAAGTCTTCCCTAGCTCTGGTCACCGAAAACACCCAGAACCAATGGAAACCCGAGGAGCCGTGAGCACCCTCGTGCCCAGACTGCTCTCCGTGAACCACTTCCCCAGAAGCAAAATCGTCAAGGACTAGTGGGGTCACACCAAAATGACACAGGAGCCAGCCTGGAGGGGCCTCCAAACCCACGGTCCCAATGGGATAATTTGAACAACAGAGGGATTGAAACACATCCAATGTGTTAAGAAATCAGGGGGATCACAATGATGCTGTAAAACGACCCCAGACCTCACAGGGTACCGACTTACTAAGAATTGAGCATCTGTGCCTTCCCCCGCAGGCTGGATTTTAGGCTAGCCATACAGGTAATCAGGAAAAGTTCCTTAGAACTTATTTTAGAACCAGAACTAACAAATGTGGAAGAAATGATAGCATTTGGAAATGTCTGTTGTGCCATGCTGAGTGCAATACGGCATCTAAGTCATGCTAAGGGACAACGAAGCGATCCGGTGCAAGGCCTGAGGGGGACTTCACTGNAGAACCAGAACTAACAAATGTGGAAGAAATGATAGCATTTGGAAATGTCTGTTGTGCCATGCTGAGTGCAATACGGCATCTAAGTCATGCTAAGGGACAACGAAGCGATCCGGTGCAAGGCCTGAGGGGGACTTCACTGTGGGAGAACCGGGCCGGGAGCAGCTGTACCTGCTGTAGCCACGATGTCATGGGAGGGTCGTGCAGACATCGGGTCTCTGAATGTGATGCAATAGACAGCCAGTTCAGAAGACAAAACAGTGGCCAAGCAGCATGTCCAATGCCACGCGAGGAAACCCAGCCAGCTACAGTGCATGGAAAATCCTGTAAGATCAATGACCCAGTTTCTTCAATGAACAACATGGGGTGGGGGTGGGGGGCAGGACTGAAATCTTCTAGAGTAAAGAGCCAGATGCAAAGGCATTTTGGAGATGACAGGGGAAAGCCAGACACAGACGGATGTTTTTTAAAGTCCTCATCTGTCAGATTTTGCAATGCAGTACTTATGAGTAAACTGATATGATCTGGGATTTCCTTTAAAATACCCCATCACTCCCTTCACCCCGTTCCTCTCCCCCCAAAAACTGAAGCTTGGGAAATCAAGCAAGTGCGGTGGAGCCAGCTCCAGCTGGTTTGTGAAAGGTGATGGTGAAACATTCAGGAACTTTGCACGCCAGCTGTTAAACCTTGTTAAAATTGAAACTGGCCGTGGGGAGGATAATTGCACCGCAAGAGCCAGCAAATGCTACAAGTCAGGGTGCTTTTTTTTCGAGAGCTGGTTTATCCTCATAACACAGGACGGGGTGAGCTGCAGAGGCGCCGGTGACCGACAGCATCGCCCCATCCTCTGCGTGGTGTCTGCTGGACACTTCCCACAACAGAGAGCTTACAAAGGCATGTCCTCGGGCCTAGAAATCCCACTGCTAAGAATGTATCTTGAGGAGTAATGCAAATAGGCTCTGTAATTCAAGTGGCTCCCATTACTTAGCTACAAAGATGCTTATTAAAACATTGCTAAAAATATTTTTTTATATGTAAGCAACTAAATATCAGAAAGGAATTAGTTGTCAGTTTTACAAGATGGGAAAACTCTGGAGATTAGTTGTGCAACGATGTTAACATTCTTAATGTTACTGAACTGTACTCTCAAAAATGGTGGAGATGGTAAATTTTACGTTATGTGTATTTTACCACAATTACAAATATAAAAGAAAAGGGACTGGTTACGTTAAACAATGGAATATGGTTAGAAATCACATTGCAGAAGAAAATTTAATGATATGGAAAAGTAGGGACGATCTTGTTTGGTGAAAAAGTAGGAAATCAGGTTACGAAAGCATATGCTCAGCTTGGCTGCATTTGGGTAAATTTAAAATGCATGAGCTTGTGGAGCCAGGCTGGAAGGGCGCCATTCATCGAGAGCATGCTACGCCAGTCGCTGAAAGACACGCTCACCCGATCTTCACAAGACCCCATGCTGTTAGCATCCACCTTTTACAGATGGGGAGACCGAGGCCAGGAGACCAAAAGAGGCTGGTGGAGGCAGCACGGGGGCCCGGGTCCCCTCCTGCCCGCCGCCCCAGGCCCTGGCCTCTCGCACGCACGTCCGGGGTGTTTTCTTTTCCCCTTTCAGCTTGTCTTCTCAGTTTTCTAAAATAGAACAGGTGGGGACTTTTGTGGGGAGGAAACGGTGGTGCTGTAAAGCTGGTGGCGTGTTTTGCAGGCTGTTGATGGAGAAGGGGGCGGATGACAGCCGGGACAGTGGTCATCACCGGGGGCATCTTGGCGACTGTGATTCTGCTCTGCATCATCGCAGTTCTGTGCTACTGTCGGCTGCAGGTACTCCCAGGGGCGGGGAAGGGGACAGGGTGGCCCTGCTGAGGGAGAGAGTCCCCCGAGAAGGCCAAGATGGCCAGGGCCCAGGAAGCGGGGAAGAGCCAGGTCTCAGAGAAGGTGCGAAGCAGACAGACCTGCCGGGACCCCACCTGGGGTGGGGCTCGGTGATGATGCCGCCTGACTCGCCTTGCCCAGGGTCTTCATCGAGGCTCAGAGAGGGTCAGGGACTTAGCCAATGCACACGGCTGCCCAGTGGGAGAGCAGGGCTTAGCCCTCAGACCTTGTCCACCTGCATTCTAGGGAAACCTGAGGCCCCCACATCTTCCAGCGGGGGACATTTGTAGAGGACAAGGTGGCACAACCCAGTGCCATGAACTAGACGTGGGCCAGATGGTTTGAACCCCAGCTCTGCCGCTTTCAGGCTGCCTAATCCCCCCTGTGCCTCAGTTTCCCCACCTGCAAAATGGAGATGGGAATTGCACCTGCCTAGGGCTGTTACATGGAGGGAACTGAGAAGTGCTTAGAGCGCCCTACCTGGCCTGAGCAAGACCCCGCAGTGGCATTAGACAGATAAGGGTGACCGAGCGGGGCCCTGCCTGCTGTCCTGCACGCGTGTTGTGGGGGCTGGGGGCACGTGCGGCGCGGGTCAGCCAGCTCTCTGCCCGCAGTACTACTGCTGCAAGAAGGGCGAGTCCGAGGAGGACGAGGAGGAGCCGGACTTCGCGGTGCACTCGCACCTGCCGCCACTGCACTCCAACCGCAACCTCGTGCTGACCAACGGGCCGGCGCTCTACCCGGCCGCCTCCACCTCCTTCAGCCAGAGGTCCCCGCAGGCCCGTGCCCTCTGCCGTAGCTGCTCCCACTACGAGCCGCCCACCTTCTTCCTGCAGGAGCCCCCCGAGGACGAGGACGTGCTCAACGGCGGGGAGCGTGTGGCCTACAGGAGCGTCAGCCAGGAGGACGTGGCACTGTCCCCTGGGGGCCTCGGCGGCCTGCAGGCACTCAACCCTAACCGCCTCTCGGCCATGCGGGAGGCCTTCTCCCGGAGCCGCAGCATCAGCACCGATGTGTGACCGGAGCCCTGGGAGGTCCTGAAACCATGGCAGGATCCCTAGGGTGCACCTACCTGGCCTCAGGCCCAGATCGGGGCTCGGCTGAGCCCTGCTCACATCCTTGTCCTCAGGGGGGACCCAGGCTTGAGGAACCCCCAGGCTCACTGCAAGGATAAGGCTCAGTGACCAGAGCTGAGGCCATAGGGATAGGGGCAGCGGGGACCTGGAGCTGGACAGGAGGTGGCCAAGTGACACTGCAGAGCTGTGGGGCCAGAGTGTGGCTGGGTGCAGCAGCTGGCTCCTGGGCACAGAGGCCAGGCTCCATGCAGTGGTGTCCTGAAGGTCTCCGGGGAAGGTGGCCTCCATCTCAGCCCCAACAGCTTGGCCATCTGGCTGGGTGGCCATGTCCTCCTCCCTGGGCCTCAGGCTTCCTACCTGTGTAAGGAACAGGTGGCCTCAGCGATGCTGGGGCCCTGCAGAGCCCCCCCCCGGCTATTGTGGACCAAGTGTTCCACCCCTCCCTGACTTCCCTGTCCCTCCGTCTCCCCTCCCTCACACACACTCCTGACTCAAGTGCTGTGTGTCTGCCCCAGGGCTAAGATGCTGGCCGAGCCAGACTTCCTGCAGATACAGAGGTTCCCCCACAGAAAGGAGAGCTTCAGAGGCAGCAGGGGCCCAGGGACGCTAGGCACAGCTGGGAGACGGAAGAGGCCATGTCAACCCACCTACTTTGGGGGTGTTGGTGCTGAAAAATGCCCAGTCCTCAGCACCAAACATGGCCAACAAGCAGAAGCCCAGAGTGGCACTTGAGGCAATGGTAGGGTGGGCCAAGCTGCAGCCCACGGGTGAAAAGACCCCCTGACTCGCCAGGAGACTTGGACAGGCCCTTCCCATCCCTGGGCCTCAGGCTCCCCGTCATGCGGGATGACGGCTCAAAGAACTACTCCAGCTCTGGCTCTCAGTGGGGACTGAGGTCCCCAGGGGAGACGCAGCCACAGGCTGCCCTGCCCCACCGCCTCCTGCTTCTCAGCAGGGCCCAGCAGCAAGGCCCCCGCCCAGCCCTGCTGTGTCCTGTGGGCCCAGCCAGTCACCACTTGCTGCTCCTGCATGGAGATTCGGCTGAGCCCAGCAAGCCCAGGCTGGGGTCTCCCTGGTGATTCTGAGCCCACTCTGCTGCTCTCTCCGAGGGAAGGAAATGATGCCCAGAGGCCACCCCAGAGAAGTGCTCCAAACCCAGGGGCACAAGCCACCAGAATGCAGCTCTTCCCCACCCAGAAAGAGGCAGTGTCTTCTCTCTCGGCAGCAGGGCCCCAAGAGCCCCCTTCCTCTCTGGGGCTCTCTCTGCTCTGGGCCCAGCTGTGGAGGCCCACAGGTGGGCAGCCCCTTTCTGCCCAGGGAAGGTGGGCCAAGCCCCCCAGCTAGGGCACCTTCCTGAATGACAAGTCCTCGAGGGCCTGTGGCCGTCCCCGAGCAGGACGCTCCGTGCTCCCACTCGAAAGCGCCGATGAGTTACTGGAGATGTCGGAGTGCAGCCACTGAAGACTTGCTGTTTTTGGCATTCTCAGTTTTTTTCCTCTTTTTCTCCCTTTCTCCTCCTGCCTTGGTTGGATGCGCTGATGGAATTCACCCTCGAGGTCCCCACACAGCCCTGGCCCGCCCACACCCTGCATCCTCTGTCCAGTCCCCGCCGGTTTGTTTCCAATGCATCAGCTTGGGGGGG
>NW_007728256.1:192015-223356 GCF_000696425.1 Galeopterus variegatus | reverse complement strand
TCCCTTTCTCCTCCTGCCTTGGTTGGATGCGCTGATGGAATTCACCCTCGAGGTCCCCACACAGCCCTGGCCCGCCCCCCCCCTGCATCCTCTGTCCAGTCCCCGCCGGTTTGTTTCCAATGCATCAGCTTGGGGGGGTGGGCTAGGGTGGGGGTGGGGGAGAGGGCCAGGAGGTGGCACGTCCTGTGGCTGTTCTATTTCCATTTTCCTACTTCCTTTCTGGCCTCTGTCCTCCCTGTGTGGACACCTGGATCTCTCTGCAATGACATAAGCACCCATCCGTCCCAGTTCACTCAGCTCCACTGTGGGGACCTGCTGGGGGGACTGCCGGGACCCTTCAGAAAAGCAACAGCCAATAAAACCCATCTCCCGCACCACGCTCGCCTGTCTTCAGTCCACCTGGGGATCCAGGCCTGTCCAGACTCTCTCTCTGGAGCTTTCTGGGAGGGGCCAGGTCCAACCCGGTGCTGGGAGGGTTTGGCCCTTCCTTTCTGATCCAGCCAGTGGGGTGAGTTCCCAGGCGGCTGTGCCGATCTCTGAGGCTGGGAACCACCAGCATAGACTCTGAGCTCCAGGAGAACAGGTTGTAGGTGACGGGCTGGGTCACCTGGGAAAGTGCCTGGACATGTCCGGGCCTTAATTTTGGCATCACACAATGGGGTGGTAGTGTCTGACACCTACGACGTGGGTCTCTTAGGAAGACGAAACCCAGCAGCGCTGCTGAAGCACTGGGCACAGAGCCTGGCCTGCAGTAAGTGCACAGTGAGTGTTGGCAGAAAGGAGGAAACAGGGACAGGAAGAGAACGTGGGCGTGGGGGAGAAGGGCAGAGGGGATGCTGGGTGGAGGGGTGAGCTGCGGGCAGACCCTGGGCTACGGCCACTCAGCTCTGCCCGACCTGAGCCAGTGATGCGAGCAAGTCCACCCCGTGGGCCTCTCACTCGTGGTGTCTGGGGACTAAAAAGAACCTTCAGTGGCAGCTACCCAATTGCAGCCCCCTTGATTCATACACATGCAGACACATGCAGACAGGAAAGCATGCACTGGAGTGGGTGGCTGCCTCAGTTTCTCCAAAGCCCCAAGTCCTGCGGAAGCCGTCCTCCTAAAACGTTGTGTGGTGGACCCCACATTGGGTCCCAGTCTAGGGACAGGCTGGCCCCGCATCACAGGACACAGCCCCACAGCTGTTCACCCCCTGCTGCCTGTGCCGCCCAGGGCGCCGCCTCCCGTGGCCACCCTGGGGCTGCAGCAGGCCTGCTGTCTCGGGGTGTGGGGCTCTGTGACCCCTCCCTACACCCCCACGAGGCCTCGTGCTGCTTCCTGTTCTGCAGGCTCCTCCCAGCCCTTTCATCTGGGTAAGGTCGCTACTGCTGCTGGACCAGCCTACCCTAGGCCCTCATGTGTCTAAGAGGCAGCCCTTCCCCGTGGCCCACAAACGGCTCATGTGGGCCCGGCCTGCACCTCCAGCCGCCTGCCTTCTCTCCTTGGTTCTTGTTGCCTGAGGCTCAGGCTATGAGTTCCCACCAGGGCCCTCCATGTGTCCCCCACCCCCCTAGGTCCTGGCCCTCAGCCCATCCTGCCCCCAAGGCCTCACCAGCGGGAGACCCCACACCGCTTCCCCCTGGCTCTCCAAGCCCCGCAGCTGCCCAGCCCTCCTGCCAGAAGCAACTGAGACCCCATGATGCCGCCATAAATACGACCACTTTATTAACATACACAGATGAATACTGACGGCAGCACAGGGATGAAACCCACCGTCCATACCCAAATACACCGTGAGAAAGAGTGCCTCTTCCTGGGGCAGAAAGTGCGGTGGGCCCCTCCATACAGGTGACAGCCCCGAGTGAGGGAGGCAGAGCTGAGGCTAAGCTGTGCAACAGAATTCCTCTGGAAGGCGCACACCTAAGCACGCTCAGGGACCCGGGTGGCGCCTGGGTCTCCGTGGCTGCTCCGAGGCCCCCTCCCCCACCCCACAGCCCCTGGGGGAGTGAGGCCCTTCTGCCACGGGATCATCTGTAAGTCACCTTGAGAAGGCCCTGCCACCCCACAGAAGGGCCTGGACTGTGGTGGGTAGCATGACGGTCACCTCCACTGCTGGGCTTTGGACCCTCGGGCTCCTTGGGTGAGGGGCTGCCGGGGAGTGGGGGTGAGAGCCACACACACAGGATCCTCACGCCTCTCTGCACGACTTCCCACGGCAGGGGCAGCTCTGTCCTGGGAGGGGCTGATGGGTGCTTGGAGATCCTCCCCCCACCCTGGGAAGAGCAGAGGTCCATAAGCCGTGGGAAGTCCCTTCTTGTCAGCCAAGGTTCAGTGTCGTGTCTTCACAGCCCGGGGTGCCCTGCAGGAAGGGTGTCTGTGGAGGGGCCCCAGGAGCTTCGGTGGCCCCAGGGTGGGGCGCTCGGATCTCGAAGGGGCTGCAGCTGCCAGCCTAGGAGTGCGGGGTCCTGCAGGAGCGGCAGCAGGCTTTGCTGTAGTACCAGTGGCTGCAGAGGTTCACCTTGATGGCCAGGGCGCAGTTGGTGCCTGGCTGGTCCTGGCAGCTGTCGTCTGGGGAAGGGGGGTGGGTCAGAATCAAGGGCAATCAAATCAGGGGGCAGCCAAAGGGTGAAAACTCTTCAGGACCCCCACCCACCCCACCCCCTCCTCTCCTTAACTGTGGGAGCTTCGTCTGCCAAAGGGCGGCCCTGGCAGCAGAGCACCTGTGCTCAGGTGTGCCCTACATTTCCCTCTCCAAGTACAGGGGCAAGGGGCCTCCAGCTCTCTGCAGCTCCTTTTCCGACCCCTGCTCCCTCCCTAGGGATGGTTTGAACTGGGAGGGGCTGGGATTTGGAGGAGCTGCTGGTCTCACTCCCAGAGGCCTGAGTATCCTCAAGGGCCCACAGATGCGCCCCGCACTGGATATATCTACGGCAGAGCTCACCTCCTGCCTCTGCACCTGACGCCCACCTTGAGCCTTGCCCTTGTCCTTCTTCCAGATGCCCAAGCCAGACACCTGCTCCCGCCCTCCCCTCCTGGGAGCTCACCTCCCCGCCTCCTGTGTCCAGTGCCCGGGCCGAGTCATCCTGGATTGCTGGTCCCCCGGCCCCACAGTCGTCCTCCCATCCAAAGCCAACACTCTCCCCAGAGTACAGGTCTCAGCATGGCTGCGTGGGGCCCTCCAACTCCAGTCAGGCCTCCCTTGTCCCCCGTTCCCAGCTCCCCTCCCAGCTGGGCTCAGCCACTCCCGGAGGGAACCGTTGCTGCCAACGAGCCTTGGTCTGTGCAGCTGCCCGCCCCTCCCGGCGGATGCCTCTCATCTGCCCCGGCCTCCTCTGGGAAGCCCCAGCCCGGCCTACCAGCCTCTCACCTGGGGGCTCCGTGGGGCAGGGATCCAGGTCACAGTACTCCTTGCTTTCAGGCTTCACCAGTGGGTCACAGCCGCGGACGATTTCGGTCCCCTGGTAGCACTTCACGTCCCGCATCCTCATGCCTATCCCACAGGTCTTGGTGCACTGATGGAGAGAGACAGGTGGCATGGGGAAGCCCCCCATCTGGTGGGGCAGGGGCTCGGGCTGGAGGAGGGGGATCCTCACCATCCTGCACACCCCCGCCCACCCTGCCCGCCTCCCGGGCTGCGTGCGCCTGCGCTGACACAGCACACGGAAGCCTGTCGGAAACTAGAACCCGCAGCTTCAAGGCTGATTAAGGTGACAAGGAAGCACAGGGCGCTGGCAGGAAGTCAGGGGACTCGGATTCCCATCCCCACCCAGCACTGCCTCAGTTTCCCCCACTGCACATCGGGAAGGCCCCTCCTCCCTCAAGTGTCTCCCGACGGGCCTTCTGGTTCCAGCTTTCCTGGGTCTGTGACGCACAGTGTTTGTCGTGGGCCAAACGCATCTTCGGAGCCCCCACCCCCACCCTTGCTCCCCAGTCCAGATGTTCCCCTTGGAAAATCCCGCTGAGCTGTCCAGAACACCAGAGACATCTGCTGACCCCAATTACCCTGCCGTCCTCCTGCCAAGGTCCTACAGGCGGTGGCTCCCTCACTCCCCCTGATGTGGGTGACCCCACATCACCCGGGCATATCTGGGACCTGAGCCCTTGGTGCCTTGAGGTGGGTGGGGTGGGAGGCCCCAACCTGGGCCCACTCCCCGTTTCTGTTTGCAAAGGCGCAGGGAGAACTGATTAAGATTTGGCAGGGAGACCAGCACCCGCCTGCCTGCTCCAAGCTGGGGTTGGGGGAGGGTGGCCCAGTCTGGAGGAAGGAGAGGCTGGCTTGGCCCTGGCTGCCAGAAGACTATCAGCCCTTGGCAGGCACCCTGCAGAGCCTGTGGATGTGCCCCTGGAGACCGGCACGTCCCTGGCCAGACCTGGCTCCCGCTCCTCTGTCCCTGGGGCGCGGGCAGCTGGAGGAGCACGTGCTACTGAGCCGCTGCTGTACACCGGCATCGCGGGGGCAGCCACCTGGGCAGGAGCCACTGCCCCAACCAGGGGCAAAGAGGACAGAGATCCACATGCCCAGCGTCCATGTGCACCAGCCACCCTTCGTCCCACCCCTGTCACCTCATCAGGGCGATATGGGAGATGCCCCTCCCTCGGAGCTCCAGGCTGTCCCTTTGGGGTCCCCCCTTCAGGGCTCCCCTCCGTCCTGTGGCCTGGCACCCAGTGAGGCAGGTCCTGGTCCCCCTGCCCTGCACTTGCCCTCCCACCTCCCGTCCCCTCCCAGCTCCTCTCCCAGCTGGGCTCGGCCATTTCAGGAGGGAACCTTCTGAGACACGAGTTGGTCTCTCCAGCTGGTCCCCCCGGCTGACGCCTGCTCCTCCTCGAGGCCTGGCTCTGCCTCTGCCTCCTCTGGGAAGCCCCAGCCCCACCCGCAGCTGCCCCCTTCTCACGTGGAGGCTCCTTTTAGGGACAACTTGGAATGAATTAATGAGTGTTCTCGATCTTGAACAAGCCATGGGGTGTGCGGAGAGCAGAACCCCCATGCAGGGCAGGGCGAGTCCAGATGCCACCCTGAGTGCACAAAGAGCCCTGGGCCGGGGGGCAGGGGAACAGGAGATCCTGGATCCTCAGACTCTGAGTAGGGGCAGCATTCGTGGGATCCCCAGACTCCCCATCCCATATACTCAGAACCTTCACCTTGAACTCTTTGGTTTTAGGATTGGGCGCCCACCATCACAGTGGCCAGTGGAACCCTAGGATGGCTGAGACGCACTGTGGACATCACATCGGACGTCTGGGCTCCACATCCATCCGACCCCCCTTTTTATCACTTCACTGTTCAGAGTTGGCCCATGAGGAAACTGAGGCCAGAGGCGGCTGGGGATCCTGGGCCACACAACCTGGCTGCAGCACAAGGCCCCAGGGACCCCCGTCCTCCAGCCCATGCCTAGTGATTCTCAAAGACCCCTCTGAACCTCTCCACTGGTCTCCTCTCCAGAAGCTCATGGCACCTCCGGCTGGGGAGGGGCTGGGGACACAGGAACGGTGCTGCGGTTAGCGAGACATCGAGGGGACGCAGTGCAGCGTGTGATGTGAGTTAATGAAAACAGAAGTGCAGACGTGACTGCCTCTGCAGTAGGAAAGGCTGCAGGGGTGCTCACAAGCCCCCGGGGGCTCGGAAGTCGCCAGGAGCCTCCCCAGGAAGTAGGCACGAGAGCAAAGCAGCGGCACGAATTGAGGGGACCTGCTTTGCTCTGCCAGAGCACGGTGGCCCAGCCGCCACCCGCTGCCCCACCCCGGAGACCCGGGCTGCTCACCCACGTTGGCCCCCACCCTGGACCCTGGGTTGGGCTGGTTCGAAGCCTCCTTTCACTTGTCAGAGTCCTCACTGAATCTGGCTTCGGCTCTTGGACAACGAACAGACTTGGGCCCCGATGTCTGTGACACCCCTTAGTAGCTGTGGGACCCCGAGTGGGTTGGTTATCTTTCTGAAAGTCAGTTTCTTCCTCTGAGAAATGGGGAGAAGAGCCCCTCCTCACGGTGCTTTTGGGAAAGGGGAGACCCTTTGGGCAAAGTGCTGCCTATGTGGTCCAGGAGGTGAGGGCTCTGCTCTTGTGCAGAGGCAGGATCTCCACTCCGTCCTGCCCAACATTCCAAGGCTGGGGAGTTCTGGGACCTGAGAAGCTCACAGAATCGTGGGGGGCCAGGCCTGTATCAGGAGAGCTTGCTGCCCTTCCCCCAGCCCTGCTAGCGTCCTGACCCATGTCCCACCACTGCTCTGCATCTCTAAGTCCCACGTCCCTGCCTTGGCTGTAGCTCCCCAGGGGTCAGAGCTGTGTCTGACTCAGCCCCCATGCCCCGGTGCTCACCTGGGGTCTGTCTGCCTTGTGGTGAGTGCCAGGCATACCTGCTGCCAAATGCACAGCTTAAAAGGCCATAATTTGGGCCGAGCCCATGGCGCACTCGGGAGAGTGCGGCGCTGGGAGTGCAGCAGCGCTCCCGCCGCGGGTTCGGATCCTATATAGGGATGACCGGTGCGCTCACAGCGCTCACTGGCTGAGCACGGTGCGGCCGGTCTCAAAAAGGACAAAAAAAAAAAAAAGGCCATAATTTGAGGCTGGAAGTGACCAGGCCCGAAAAGGCCCAGGACAGGTACTACAGAGACCCCAGGGGTGAAGTCAGAGAAAGCTTTCTGGAGGCAGTGGCACTTGCACCAGCTGATTTGGCAGAGTTGAGAAGCTTTCTGGGGACAGAAAGCCCCTGACAGAGGCTGGGAGGGAGGACTTATAGGACATTTGGGGCAGGAGGGAAGATATCCTGGTGGGATCAGAGTTCAGGTCTGACATCAGGCAGCCTCAAGGGGCCGATGGGGTGCTCACCTCCGACCACGGGCTAGTGTACCACTTGAGGCAGGGCCTCTCGAAGCATGTGCTCTCCTCGGGGGGCTTGCTGGCCAGCCCACACTCGGAGCCACTGCGGGTCAGTGGCTTCCCGTCGACCAGCTCCATGCACAGCACCAGTCGCTTCTTCACACCACGCCCGCAGGTGGTATTGCACTGGGGCCGGGACAGATGGGACGGGTCAGTGGCCAGAGGCCAGGAGGACCAGGGCACACAGCACACCAACTGCGGTGGTGAGTTTGGTCACTGACAGTCGGGTGAAAATGCTTAGATCGATGGCAAATTGGCTGAGAACTCTGTTCAATAACCCTTTGGCCCCAGATGGATTCGATCAAAAGCAATTTAGCACGAAACCATCTGTTCTGAAGCAAATTGGTTAATGACAATTTGGCTGACGATGATTTAGCCAAAATCAATTTAGCAGAAAACAATTTGGCCCAAGATTATTTGGTTAATAGTGATCTGCCTGGAGCGAGTGGTTGAGAGCCGTTCATCTGAAATGGAAAGTTGGTGATGATGACGGTTTGGTGGGAACCAACTGGTCACGATAACAAAAGCAGGCACAGGCCCAGGGGCCAGAAGCAAATGCGACCCGAGATCCCTGTCCTGGTTTCTGCGTGTCAGGAACACGGGGGCCCAGGGTGGGTCAGGGCCAATTCTGTGCACATCGCTGAGCACGTGCCTATTTAGGAAGTTGTAAGTGGTTTTTCTACCTTTTTGGCTTTTTGTATTTCAAGGTAATTTTGAGTAAATTCTGCCTTTATAATTCGCAATTAATTCCTCATTTTTACCAGTCTGTCGTCATAGCCACTTGGCTGTCAGGCAGATTCCCTCTGGCCAAACGCTCTCCAGAAAAAGGGAGGTCCTCCCACAGGCCCCAGGGCACTCACCCGCTCCCAGTCCTGGGCCAGCCAGTGGGGGGGGCAGTTCTTGTCCCCACAGGGGTGGATGGCCAGAGGCTTGGGCTGCGTCTGGCACTGAGACTCACGGACCGCCTGTCCGTCACTGCTCTTGCAGTACACCTGCCTGATGGTGCGGCCTTGACCACAGCTCCCGCTGCACTGCAGGAGGAAGGCGTTGGGTGGTTAGAGGCAGAGGCCACTCCACAGGGCCCAGGGCTCATCCCCAAGGGAGAGGAATGGCTCCCCGTGCAGCGTGGAGAGGCAGTTGCTGTAGAAACCACTTTTAAAATAACATTCTCTGTTCTAATTACAGAAAGAATGCATGCTCAATGAAAAACATACAGAGAGAAAAGCACAACTAGAAAGGCCGGACTGTGCTCCCACCACCCAGAAGGGACCCCAGCCAGCATCTGAGCATCCCTTTCCAGAGAGACAGACAGACAGGGAGAGAGACACAGAAAGAGACAGAGACAGGGAGAGAGACACGGAAAGAGACAGAGACAGGGAGAGAGACACAGAGAAAGAAGCAGGGACAGAGACAGAAAGAAAAAGTTAAAGACAGAGAGAGACACAGAAAAGTCTATATAAAAGGGGAGCATTATGTCAGCCCCTTGTTTGGGGGCAAAGGTTTTGGGTCTATAACCACAGGGGAGAAAGGCCACTTAGGCATTCATTCCTCTCCCACATGTTTGCTCCAGAAAAATGGGGAAACTGAGGTGCAGCAACATAGCGCACTAGGATCCCCTCTCACCAGCCTCATGCCCTGGCTGCCCCTCGAGCCCTGCCCCGGCCCCACTCACTGGTCCCCAGTCGGAGACGGCCCACTGGCGGTCGCAGGGGGGGCCCGTGCAGTTCTTCTCCCGCATGGGTCTGGTGTTGGGGTCACACAGCTTCTCGTCCTCCGAGCAGCGGATGTCCCTGGTCACCACACTGTGCTCCCCACACTTGGCCCGGCACTGGGGGGTGGGGCGGGTGTGATGAGAAGCCCCGAGCTCAGAGCCTGCCGCCCAGGCTGCCGCCCCCATGCTCACCTCGGACCACGCCGACATCTCCCACTGGGGCCCACAGACCGGGTTCTGGCAGGTCTTGCGCTCCTCGGGCCGCACGGCCAGGGTCGCCTCGCACAGGTCGCTGTACACGGAGCTGTCGAAGCCGGGCGACAGCATCTTCCAGCAGCGCACGATGCGGGACTGGTAGCCCTCGCCGCAGGTGCGCGAGCACTCGCTCCAGCTGCTGGTCTCCCACCTGCTCGGGAGGAGACGGACGCCCCCTGGAGATAGGGCGCCCCGCTCTCCCCCATACGGTCCTGAATCCCAGCGGGTGAAGCCACACCAAGGCGGTGATGTCTACCAAGGGGGGAGGCTGTTGCCATGATGACCCAGGGGTCTTTAGGGAGCACCTGAGAGGGGGTGGGCAGGCGCCCTGGGTGTGCACACAGCCCGCCAGCCCTGGGACCTGCGCTGTCCCCACCGCTCTCACCCAGACCCACGGTCTTGTTACTCTGCTCACGCCGATGCCTCCTCCAGAGCGCCCTCCCCACCTGCCACTCCCTGCCCTGGAGATCAGGCCCCCCAGACCCTGCTGCATCACACAGGTGGCCGAGGCACCCCCACCCGTGGGACTCAGAATCGGGGCCTCGCTCTCCACGAGTGATGGAAATGGACTGGAGGCTCTTTCATGGGTCTGCGTCCAGAGGCAGCACACCAGGGGCAGACCTCTCCTTTCCACGCTCCTGGGCTGGGTGAGGTTATGAACGATACCCTGAACTCCCCGGGGAAGACAGACTATGAATAAGAGGTCCAAAGTGCCTGGGGACTCTGGGGGGAAGGGCAGGCCCCACAGGACCACACCCCCGGGCAGGCTGGGGCAGCCTCTGGAGAGAGCTGGGGATTTCTGCCCTTCCCAGAAAGATGCAGGGAACATGAGGCCCAGGCGGGGCAGGCTGGGAGGACGGCAGGAGCAGCCGTGCGCAGGCAGCCTGGAGTGCCCGGCCTCCAATGGGGCATTGCTCCAGCACCCCCGGGCTCACGTGGAGACCCTGCACTGCTCCTGTCCTGGCCACCACCAGGGAGAGGATGTGTTTAGGGCCCAGCCTCTGACGGCGTCTGTGGGCAGGACAGGAGCACTGGGGCTAGGAAGAGGGGGCCTCCACCACACCCGAGGGACAGCGAGTTGGCATGGAATTTCAGGAATAATTCCTTTTTGCTTGTAAGAATCTTGGATGCACCAAGTAGGCCTGGGGGCGAAGATAGCACTATCTGTGGGGTAACGTTGGGAATGGTTTCTAACTCTACACTGGCAAGCATTCATGGGGCACCTGCTGTGTGTGAGGCACAGTGACAGATTATACTGCACATCCTGGGGAGATGCTGAAGGACTCTGAGGGGCAGGGTCTCTTCACCCCTCCCTGCAAGGTCCCTGTACCCCACCCAGCCCAGCTCCAGCCAACACCCCACGTGGAGCCCCAGGTGGCGGGTACCTACCTGGGCTGGCATTCCCTCCCAGCGCAGAAGTTGTGGACGGGCTCGGGCCGGGTCAGGGCGTCGCAGTAGCTGCCGTCCACCTCGACACCGTCATAGCGGACGCACATGACGTACGTGGACATGACGCCTGGGTTCAGGGTGAGGGAAGGCCGTGAGCCACATGGACAGCAGCGAGGGGCTCAGAGTCCGTTGCCCCAGTTTGGGGAGCACCACGGCCACCCGCCTGGGAGCTGTCAGGAGCGCTCAGCCAGGACAGCACAGCGGGTCTGAGCTCTACCCTGCCAGTGTCCCTCCTCGTGTGGCCCAGGCTGGTGCCCAGTTCATGTGTCTCATCGCCGGGCTTTAAATAAGCGCAGACGGCCCTTACAAAGGTGCAGAGGCAAACATGTTCATTCGGAAACTGCCATCTGTGGGCAGCTGGGGGCATAACCTCACCCTCCCGGCCCTCGACAGCCCCTTAGGTGTATACTGGAGTTTTGGGGTCCCCCCGTCCTGTGGCATGCCGGCATCCTCATCAAATGTCCCCTTTATGCTCTCCAGCTGTGTTGGGGTGTGTGTACCTTCTGGGGCTCCCTGGTGCTCTGTGGGTCCCAGCGGGGGTCAGTGTGTGGGGTCAGCTCCCCCGACAGTGTCAATGCTTGGCCGCACCTCCCCATTCTCTTTCCTTCGTCCTGCCCCTGTCACTCTTCTGCACCGAGCTGACACACAGGCCGAGCTCGCTGGACAGTGGCTGGCTCCTTGTCCAGCGAGGAGCCGGGATGATTCAGGGAGAGATGTCAGCACGGGGAACGGCCCTGGCGAGGGGCTAGGGTTTGCTGTTGTGCACGTGCGAGAGAGACAGACGCAGGCTTCCTGCTGGTGCATGCACGGGAACAGCCCTCGCTGGATTGCCAGTCCCCTCAGGAGGAAATCGATCTCCCTGCACGAGGAGAGTCCCGGCCACCTTGCTCTCCGTCCCAACAGCGCAGGTCTGAACGCCTGCGGCTCCTGCCTCTCTAAGCCCAGCCCTGATTGAACAAGGCAGCCTGGGAGGCAGCTGACATGGGGGGTTTTCTTTTTTTCATGGAGAAGGGGCCAGGTGGCAATCGATGGCTTGTCTCCCGCCAGCACCGGACTGTGTCATCTGTGGTCTTCTTGAAGGGGAGGTGGGCTTCCTGGCCAAGTCTGCTTGGAATGTTCCAAGCCTCAGAGACATCAGCTCTGGGGCCCAGGGAGGTGGGGGGTTGGGGACTTGCAGACCCCCACCAAGTGCCTCGTCATCAAGTGGAAACACGGTGGGTCCTGTCCAGAGAACCTGTAAATCGTCCCAGCTCAGGGTCTCCCTGGTGGGTGCCGTGAACAAGCTCCTCAGGCCTCGGCTTCTCATCCCCAAAGTGGGGCCCTTCCAGAGGCTGTGAGAATCAAGCTGTCGGTTTTCTGGACACCCTCTTCGTTACGCCACTCTTGAAAACTGTTTTTCAAAACTCCTCAGCCTGGAGCCCTTCTTTCCAACACAGGTGAGCGAGCAGCCCCAGCACGTGGAACGGCCCCGGCAGGCTCCCTGCACTCCCCTCACTGCCGTGCCCTGGAGGGGCTGAGGGACAGTCTGAAGATCCCTGCCTGTGACCCACGCTGAGGCCACACCAAGTCACCTGCACTGCTACCGCTTCATGAGAATGTCTCTAAAGAAAAAGAAATAAGGTTCCTACTGTGGCTGGAGCTTGGGGTGTGGAGATGCACCCGGTCCAGCAGCCTCTGGCAGGGGCTCCTGGCAAGGCACAGGGTGGGGAATAGGGCCCCGTTGTGTGCTGGAGACCCTTCACCGGACATTTGCACAGGCAACATGGGCCACGTAAGGTGTGTAAACCCCTCAGCACCCCACAAAATGGGATTTGCAGAGTAGTTGCAGCCGCGAGCATCGCAGTTGAGCACTGAGAGTGGGTGAAGCCTGAGCTCGGTGGCGGAAGGCTGCCCTGGGAGGGACGTGGGCAGGCATGCGGCAGCAGCCTGGCACCTCCTGTGACGACAGGGATTCCCCTCTCGCGGGCGACTCATGTTCATGTTAGGTGAACAGCTTCGTCTAAACGGAGCTCTTCCTTTGACCAGAGCCAAAATCCGTCTTTCTTATGTTCTTTGTCCTTCATGTACTTTGCACCTTGGGCCACACGGAGCAGACCCCACCCTCCCCGCTCGCTGGCCATTCCTAGGGTGTTGAGAGATGCTGCCGAGTCCTCCCTGGGGACATCTTCCGCTGGGGGTTGTCCATCAGGCCCCTTGCCCTGGTGACATCTCGTGATGTCACCTCCCAGACAGTGATGTGTCTGGGAGAAATTGGAGATGCTTCTAGACACTTTGCGACAACCCAGCACACGTGGGGTCCCAAGGCCAGGACACGTGGAAGAGCTTGGGGCAGGTCCACACCAGTTTCCGTGGGCTCTGGCAAAGTGCCTCCCCCACACCCCCAGTCATGCTCAGCTCCCCTCAGGGCCAGCCCTGTGGTGGCTGGGTCCTGCAACCAGTGCACAGTGGCTCCTGGGTATGCACGATGCCGCAGCCTGG
Source organism: Galeopterus variegatus (assembly GCF_000696425.1). Classification (NCBI taxonomy): domain Eukaryota; kingdom Metazoa; phylum Chordata; class Mammalia; order Dermoptera; family Cynocephalidae; genus Galeopterus; species Galeopterus variegatus. The sequence goes on along the minus strand of NW_007728256.1, from coordinate 210,611 downwards.
TGTCAGGCAGGTGGCAGCAACAGCCATAGGAATGGCGCCCGTTTGTTGAGCTTTGACTATGACAGGTTATTTTTTTGTATCATGTCGATCCCCACAACCACCTTCAACATAAGCACACATCCCATTTCACAGGTGGGAAACTGAGGCTGGGGGAGATGAAGCGATTTGCCCCAGACACGTGGTATGGCCCAGTAGACAGTGCAACTCAAGCACCATCACCCACCCCCAGAGCTTGCTCTTTCCCCTCCAGAATGGCAGGTGCAGGGCTGGACTCAGTGCGTCCCCCACCCTGAGCCCTCAGCAGCAGCTCTGGTAACAGGAGGAGCGATCCCTTCACCAGCCCAAGAGAACTGAGCAGAGCCAAAGGCCGGTGGCCGTTCAGAGCCAGCAGGGCCCTCGATCCTCCCTCTTGAGGTCCCATCTCCTGACACACCACATGTACTGGAGGGGGCACCAGCTCAGGCCACCTGGTGCCTCACTGGCCAGAGACTGCGAGGGCATCCAGAGCCCTGGCCACTTGGGGGATGGCGGGGAAGGGCCAGGAGCATGACACATTCTGAGGGGCAGCCTGGTGTTGTCTAAACCTGAACATGAATTCCCAAGTATAGACAAAGTGTGACCTCAGAGCTGACAGTCAGGCCCTCCCTACAACATTTTATCCCCTGCCAATGCAGTTCTGACTTCTGACCGTGCAGTGTCTCCCCGGGGAGGGACGCCCCAGACCCTGGTGGCAGCATCAGTGTTCTCAATGCGGTGGTGGCTGGCCATGTTAGCAGGCAGATGCAGGTTCAAATCCCAGCTTAGAACTTACTAACTATGTGGGTCTGTCTGTCCGGGCACCTCCAAGGGGCTCTCTGTCCTCTCCTAGATCCTCTCCTGATGATGAGGCTCTAGAACTTGACTGATTCCCTCAGTCATAGATCCTAGGGTCTATTTCCCCTTCATGTGTTTGCTGTATACAAAAGTAAAGTCTTCACCACCCAAGACTTCTCACTTTTAACCAAAAGGACATTGTCCTAACAAGATACACTATAAATGGCAACAGACGAGGGAGAGTTGGGGTGGCCTGCATGACCCCCTAGGGCTGGGCCTGACCGCATGTGGCCCAGCACACCAGGGCACCAGGATGCCTTTATCTGACACCTGAGCCCTGTCATGCCACACTGACCCCCTGGATCAGGAGGCCACCAGACTGCTCCCTGAGGACAGCTCGGGGCTACGAGCAAATGCGTGGGCCCCACAGCCCCAACCCACGTTCCCATGGAGCTGGGCTCAGAGCGGGTACTGCGCAAGCACCCGTGGCCAGTACCTGTGGTGCAGGTGGCACTGCAGGGCTCGTGGGATGACAGCTTCCACCGGTACATGTCCGCCGGGCTTATGGCTGGTTTGCGGGCCTTGGGCCTGGTCCTGAAAGCAGAGGAGGCCATGAGAAAACGCGGGGCTCACGGTGGGCTCCGGTTCCCAGTGCGTGGGCTTTCTCAGAGGGTGTGTTCTCCTTAACAACACACCTGTCCTGGCCTGGGCGGAATCCTCACCTGTTAGGGTCAGAGTTTCCACCGTCTGAAACAGAAGGGGATGAAGCCGTCACAGGGAGACGCAGTTTAGGGTTGAACGGGCATTGGCATTTCTCCCATCTCTGTGACTCAGGCTGAGTACACTGTGTTGATGCTGCCCAGGCTCCTTCAGGGGGGTGGGGGGATGAAGAATTTGGGGCTCCCCAGCATGGTGGTTGCTCCCTCGACACGCTTGGGCTCCCCACCATTATCTTCCCACACCGGCTGGTGCATCCCTCTTCCCAGCCAGAAGGGACCTCAGAAGGCATCTTATGTGCTGAGAATGTTCCAGAATTCTCTCCTACTGCCTCTCTCAGCTGGGATTCTGACTGAATGGGGACACTAGCCATTCAGCCTCCAATTTTCAAAATAGAAAGCTCAGCTGCAGATGAGGGGAGGGTGGCACGTCCCACGTTGCAGCTCAGGTCTGCGACGGCTGCATAGACCCGCCTGAGGGGGAAGGCGTGCTGGGCTCCAGCCAGCCACCAGCTATGATTCTTGGCCAGAACGTGGGCAGCCAAAGCCAGCCATTGTTAGGACTGTTTGCTTCTTTGAACTAGTTGGTGTGCCTGGGCCCGACCTCAGTGTTCAACGCGCAGGCTCATTTTGGACTCAGCAGGGGAAGGAGACTCCCGGGCTGTGGTGACAGCTCCCGGGACGTCTGCCCCAAGACCGACCGCCGATGCTTCAACACTGCCCTGGAGTCCTGTGACCCCCAGAGCCAGAGAAGGGGAGAAGGAGCTGGGCCAGCTGATGGCAGGTCACCCGGTTTCCCTTTCAAACTGGGTGCTGCAGGAGGCCACACGCCCAAGCCCGCTTTCCTTTGCACCCTGAGGGGCTGGTTGATGCGCCGATGCCCTTCACGGGGCTTGAATCTGGGCCAACTCACAGGTGCCCTCCCCGTGCCTCTGCCACCTCGGTGGTCAGGCTTACAGTGTCACGGGACATTACATTCTAAAAGCCTTTCTAATTGATTCTGTGGTAGAGACATCAGTGTGGATTGAACTGGGAGTTTACAGTTTGATAGTCAAGTGGATAAAAAGTGCTGTGGGGATTTGCTTGCACTGGCTCGTATCTCCCAGGGGATCCCAGCTCCATGGATGAACGTTGCTCTTCCAGCCCATCTGAGAACCCAGAAAGTGATCTACCAGCAGGGGCTGAAGTAATGAACGTACTGATCTGGTTCCGTAAACCCAGGGAGGGTGGTCACTGGTGGCAGAGGCGGGTGTCATCATCTGTTCAAAGCTGGCTGGGCCCCCTCACCTGGTGGCTTTAAACCGGGATTCTGTTCCCGCTCTTTCACAGGTTTCAGGGGGAAGGGGTGGTCCTCCCTTCCTCCTCTTTAAAAATGAGAAGAAACTAAACATGGGGGTGGGGGGTCCAAGAACCTGTCATCTCAGAACAAAGGATCCGTGGAAACCTGCAGAGCTGCCCCAGTGGGATCCACTGAGAGCCTGGCTGGAGCAAACCCTCTCAGGGGAGGAGGAACCCGGAATCCAGTCCCTAATGCTTGATTCAGAAAACACTGAAGTGTGCTGATTGGGTCCCACGCCCTGCTTTCAACAGCTTTAAATCCCCCCCAAGAACAAAAAGAGATGAAAAGACCCCATCCACGCCCTCCGCCCGCCCACAAGAGGCCCCGCCGTCTTTATCTAATTACACGCTCTGGAGCCAGGAGGCAGCGTGACTCATGCTCACTCCAGAGGGCGGCCCAGTTCACAATAACCCTTTGCATTTTCAGCACCAGAGGGATTTCTGGGGGGCCGCCACACTTCTTTCTCTACAGTAGGCCGCACGTGTGGGCACAGCCTCCGCGACTCCTGAACAAGACCCTGCCTGTATTTGCACGACATTGCAACACCCGAGAGGTCCCCTCTTGGGAGCAGCACTGAGCAGAACACCCAGGGATCATGGAAGCACCAGCCCTCCAAGGGCCTCTGTCTGGAAGGAGGACACTGCCCCTCTCGGCTGGGAAAATCGGAGCTTCCAGACTCAGGCTGACGGCTGCGGAGTCGCTGGGATCCTCCAAATCGCTGCCACCACTCAGGGTCCTTTGCCCAGCTGCCTGGCCAGACGCAGGCTCACAGTCCCCCAGCAGGAGAAGCTCTGAAGTGACCGTGTTGTTTATCATTGAACCAGAAAGTGCTGCTCTCTTTTCTTTCCCGCCAGGCTGCAGAGGGACTCTGCATCTCTGTGTCCCAGACGCTTGATCCCGAAGCTGGAGTCTGGTGGCAGGGCCTCTCCCTTGACTGTTTTTAAGCTTTGCTGAGAAGTTGAAAATAGCCTTTCCTCTCTGGGCTGCCCTTTGATTTTGCCCTCTCTCCGAGCAGACACGACTTCCTGTGTTTGGACAACTCGACCGAGACGTGGCTATTTTGGCCTGGGAGTTTCCCCCGCAGCCTCCCTTGGGCCTTTATCTCTCCAGACCATCTTTGGTCCCTGCGCGGCAGCATCCTTTGAAGGCAGGCTGGCTGGGGGAGCAGCCACATCTCACCAGGTTGGGGACTTTCTGAGTGCTGATGTCCTATTTGATCCATTCAAAGTTGTGCCCCTGGAAAGGCACTGGAAATCTAATATGTCCCCATGTGGTAAGACTCCACTGCGATGGGGCAGGAGAGAATCTAAAATGTGGCTTAAGGATCTGAAAGCTTGTGCCATGACCCTGACCTGGGAGCCAGTGTATACTTGAGCTGGCCATGACTGCCATGTCCCCAGCCATGACTATATAGGTGCCCCCAGCCATGACTATGCAGGTGTCCCCAGCCACGACTCCCTAAGTGTCCACAGCTACGACTCCTCAGGTGTCCCCAGCCATGACTGTCCAGGTGTCCCCAGCTATAACTGCCCAGGTGTCCTCAGTTAAGACCGCACAGGTGTCCCCGGCCATGATTCTCCAGGTGTCCCCAGCTATGACTGCTCAGGTGTCCCCAGCCATGACTATCCAGGTATCCCCAGCTATGACTACTCAAGTGTTCCCAGCTATGACTGCCCAGGAGATGTCTCCAGCCATGACTATCCAGGTGTCCCCAGCTATGAATGCCCAGGTGTCCTCAGATATAACTGTCTACGTGTCCCCAGCTGTGCTCTTGGCTCTGGAGGCCTGGTCCTACGTGGACTCTCACAGACCCATCTGAGCTGCAGTCCCAGCCTCGTTCCTAATCCCTGATTCCAGGGTCTGGCTCCTAGCTGAGGAACCGCCAGACCCTTCCCCACTCTTCTCTCTAGTCTGTGGTAAAGGTTGATGCTGGGCCGCTCCACACTCAGGTGACTTCAATGACTGTTCAGACTTAGACCCCAGGGATCCCAAAGCCTCAGACTCTGTGACCTTGAGTACATCACTTACCCACTCTAAGCCCCCAATAACTGTCGCTAACGTTAAGGGTGGTCATGCCAAGTGCATGTTTCCATGCACGTGAGGGGCTGAGCCCTTCCCAGGCTCATGGGTGGGACGCAGAGCTGCTAGCTTCCTGGTCCTGCATCAGCTCCACATGTCAGCATGCAGCTCGGCCCTTAACCCAGGCACCTAACTTCTGGGGGGGGACACCCTGCAGTCCAGGCCTCTGACCTCATGCTTGGAGCCACTGGGTGGTGGGTGGGGACCCTGGGAAGGTGTGGCTCTCTCCTGCTTACCTCCAGAGACACCGTAGTGAGGCCCCATGCACCACCTGGGCCTTGGCTCCACCCCACCCCAGAGGGCCCCGGACACGGCAGGGCAGCCGCGCCTCCTACCTGGCCTTGTGAGTCCTGTTGCTGGTGGGGACACTGGCATTGACGTTGGGGAAAGAGGCCTCAAAGGAGGTGTTGGTAACCCTGTCACTGCTCAGCTCCAGGAAGGACCCATTGAGCAGGGAAGCCGCAATTCCCTTGTCCTCCTCATAGTCCACATAGAGGCTCCCAGCCGGGGAGCTCCTCGGGACACCTTGCGCGAAGATGCTGTTCACGGTCTCGTTGAGGCTGAACTCCTTCGAGTCGGAGCCTGTGCCCAGGAGCTGGTCAGAGATGGCGTTGGCTGGAAGGAACTCCTGGGAGGTGAAATGGGCGCCCACCTCTTGGTCTTCTTTGTCCCCCACGAGAGCCGTCCTGGTGGCGTTGCGGTCTGCAGGGGAGACAGGTGGCTCAGCTCAAGGGCTCCTTTGCTCTGGGGGCAAGGGCTGCCCTGGGGGAGGGGACGGGACACATGGGGGAGGAACAAGGAGCAGAGCTAGGAAGCTCCCAGAAGCAGGTTCCTGCTCCATGGAAGGCCTCGATCTGGCCAGGATCACCGCGTGGAGGCACGCGGGCTGGCTGCACGGTTGCTTGCAGAGGGGGATCTGCTCAGCCTCTGCAGTGGCTTGAAGAGGGTTCCCCAAATTCATGTCCATCTTGGAACCTCAGAATGTGATCTGTTTTGCAAATAGGGTCCTTTAGATGTCATTACTTCAGGATCTTGAGAAGAAATCATCACGTAGTTAGGATGGGCCCTAAATCCAGCGACCGGTGTCCTTACGAGAAGAGAGGACACAGACCCAGAGGAGATGCCTTATGGCAGCGGCCCTTGCTCCCTGCTATCCCCAAGCCCAGGCAGGGCAGGGCACTCCACTGAGCGAGGGAGCAGGCCGGGGCCAGACCATCCGGGCTGTCAAGTGGCCTTAGCACTGTGACTGCAGGAGTGAGCCTGCGAGCAACCAGCACCTCCTACCCACCTCCTCTGCAGACAGACTTCAGGGGGCACTGAAGACCCCTTACCAAGGCCCCTCTCCCTGGGAAGCCCCTGCCCCACCACCGCACCCCATCTTCCCTCCTCCTGGTTACCTCGGAAGCCCTTGCCCCTGGGGGGCCCCTCGCAGGCCCTGCCGCTGGCCTGCTCGCACACCTCGTTGGTCTCCGGGCCCTTGCTCAGGCCCAGCTCCATCTCCGGGCCGGGGTGGCCGAACAGCCGGTTTTCCAGGCCCAGCCGCTCTGAGGAGGCCGGGCTGTAGAGGGAGCCGTTGTGCGGGATGAGGCCCAGCAGCCCGGTCCCGTCCAGCTCCTGGCTCTCGCTGCTCTCGGAGGTGGGCTCCGAGAAGCTGTAGTACATGGGCTGGACGCGGTGCGTGTGCGGCGGCTGCAGCAGCGTGTACTCGAAGGTGATGGAGGGGCTTTTGCCGTTCTGGTTCCACACCTGGGGAGGGAGAAGTGGGGACCGTCCCTTCCTCGCCCACCTGCAGAGCCCCTCCCAGGGAGCCCACCTCGCCCAGGCTACGGCTGCCCCAGACTGTGAACCGGGCACACCAAGGGTGGGGCACAGGTGGCCCACCTGGGAACAGGCAAGAAGGGGCACACTGTGCACAGAGAATTTGTTTGGTTTTGGTGGCTGGCCGGTACAGGGGTCTGAACCCTTGACTGTGGTGTTACAAGTCTGCGCTCTAACCAAAGGAGCTAACTAGCCAGACTGAGGATTTTTTTAAGTAGTGAAGCCAACCAAAACCCAACCTGCCACTGATCATCCCCATGTGCCGAAGTCCCGAGTGACAGTCGTGCACGTTCCCACCACTGCCCCCCAGAGCCCCCCAGGGCAGGCCCTGCCTCAGTTCAGGACAAGCCTGAGGGTCGGCCAGCTCCAGGGCTCCAGCGGCTCCTGAGCAGGGCAGCCCAGCCTTCTGTGCAGACCCCTGCCACCCTCCCTGGGAGTCTTCAGAGTCTTCTCCAGGGATTCAACCTAGAACAGCGAGGGTCAGGGCAGTCCTAGGAAGCAGACTCTCACACGGGCCTGTGGAGCAGGATTGGGACAGCAGGGGTGCAGAGAGCCCACCCCTGGGGGAGCGCAGAGCGTGGAGAGCCGGGGGCAGGGGTGCAGCGCGAGCGAGTGCCCCACAGGGGCAACGTCTCAGGGGCTTGAGAGGCGGCTGAGCTGCGCGATCCAGTGCTGGGAAAGACAGCGGGAGGTGGGGTGAGGAACGCCACCCGACCCCTGCGGAAGGCGGAGCCCAGGCCAGCGTGGCCACCGAGGAGGAGGCCCGCACGTCCAGGCCCGAGGGCGGAAGAGCACCCTGAAGGCCAATTCTCCACCTGCTGGGCCCGCATGGCCAAGGACAGAGTCCAACCAGAAAAGTGGGATCCTGAGACTAGGGGTGCGGGCGTCGACTCAGCACACTTGAAAAATTTAAAATCTCTGATTTCCCTGAATCTTCCGGGCCTGAAAAGGTGGCCCGTCCTCCCTGCTAAAGCGGGCATTTCCCCTTGCCTGAAGGTGCAGAGACCTCGCCCTCATGACTCCTCGGGCCCCTTAGGGACTGGCCACCAGACCAATAGTTCGAGTAAGTCACCTCCTCACCCAGTCAGGGAAATCCTGGGAGGAAGGACCCCACGCCTGAGGAACTGCAGCTCTGGCCGACAGGGACCGCGGGCATTCCCTCGCCACGGAGGGTCAGCGCGCTGGACAGAGCGCCAGGAGAATGCCAACGCGCTACCGGGAGGCTCTCAGAAGCATGGAGAAAAGGCCGACACCAGGAGAAGCACAAACGCTGGACCTGCTGTGGCAGGTGACAGAAGAGCGGTCCAAAGGCTGCAGGGTCCACCAGTGACTACTCTCTGCAGAGGGGGCGGGGCTGCAGGACATCCCATTCTCCAGAGTGGGAAGAGATGAGGGGGTAGAGGGGCACCCATGTCATTCGGAGGGAAGGTGTTGGGTGTCCTCACAGCAGCGCTGGTGGCAGGAGATGATATTACAGAACCAGGCTCCCCAATAGCCACGAAGATGACCGGATCCCAAAACAATAAAGGCGGATGGCAAAAGCCCACAGCAAGGTGGGCTCAAGCACTGTGGAAAGAAGCAGGGTTGGCAGGGTAGCCGGGGCCTGACCCACAGAGACCGTCAGACGTGGCTGGTAAACAAAGTACCCCCAGGTGACAAATAGACGGGCCCATAAAAGGCACTGCTCAGTCTGTACAGAGTGAAGGATCAGGAAGCAGAGGGCAGCTGCCCCATAAAACGTCACAGTCCTTTGCCCAATTTCCTGAGCCAGTTTTCAGACCCAGAGTCCACTGAGTGATGGAACAGCCAGGTCTCCAGGAAGGACCCACAAGTTTATATGGTAATGATTCCCCCCACACTCCCCCAAAGGGCCAACAGCCCAAGTAACTAGTTTACTTGGTTAACTGTTCACCGAGGAAGTGGGTCCAAGTTGTCATTGTTAACGGGGAACCTGAAGCCCCATCACTGTCCCCCCCCCCCGTTACTGTGAGAGCTTGCGGGTGATGAGCAAGGACTAGAGTGTGGGGCGGGTCTGGCTCACGGGACGTCTCCAGGGTCCACAGGCTCACCCAGTCCCCAGGTGCACGACCGGTAATTGGCAGAACCCTCATGGGGCTCCTTGACCCGTGGGGTGACAACTATCACAGTGGAGAGAGCTGAGACCCCATCCAAGAGAGTAAACCCGAAACAGTTATACATCCTGGGGGAAGCACAGCGACTAGTGTCACACTTAGTGACCTAAAGGACACAGGAGTGGTGACCCCATCAGATCCTGCATTTAGTCCAACGATTTGGCCCCTACAATAACAAGACAGATCCTAAAGGACCTGCCGTCAGAGAGCCGCCGAGCACCTCTGCACAGCTGAGTACCACACTCTCAACCAATCAGCAGCCCCACCGCAGCCCGTGACAGACATGGCGTCTTCTCTAGAGTGGGTTAACATGGCCTTGGGTTGATCCTATGAAGCCACTGATCTGGTAAATATGTTCTTTTCTCTCCCTAACAGGACCAGAAGCAGTTTTCATTTGCATGGGATGGACGACAGCTCTGACCGTTTTGATGCATTTACAGTTTTGACCCAGGGATACGTTACTTCTCCCACAAACAGCCACAGCACAGTCCTACAGAAGGCTGCCTCGGTCCTCTATACTGATGGCATCACGTTCATCAGACCAGATCAGCGAGAAGAGGCACTGGTGGCCGTGGTAAAGCCCGTGTATTCCAGAGGGCCACCCACCCCCCACATCAGTGAAGATGTCAGGGTTCAGTAGTCAAGGTGGGCCAGGAAGCCCCCTTGAGAGTAAAGGGGGACTTGTCACGTACCCTCCACCATGAAGGAGAATTCTGAAGACAGCATATGCCACATCTGGGGACACCAGCCCTATCCACACACTAAGTGATGCAAAACCTGCCCACTTCGAGTAGAGTCCTAAGGAGACGGGCTCTCCAGCAGGCCCAGGCTGCAGTGCCAGCAGCCTGCCATGTGGGCCATAGGATGTGGCAGAGCCTCCAGGAATAGAGACGTCTGTGGTGGGGAAGATGGCACACAGAGTCCTGGCAGCCCCGGTAAAAAATCACAATGCAGACCCCTGGTGTTCTGGCACAAGGTCATGCCATCTGCACAGATAAATACACATCGTGTGTGAAAGAGCTCTGGCACAAAACCAGTCCCTGCTAGAGACAGAGCACATTGACTACAGGACGTCAGGTGACCCATGCAGCCCTAGTCCAGCATTATGAGTTTTGTCAACTACGCTAAGTTCCATGACTGGGAGGGCCCAGCAGAGAGCCATCTTGGGACAGAATGTTACATCCAGGATCAGGCACAATCAGGGCTGGAGAGCACAAGAAAGCTGCCTCAGCAAGTGACCCAAACACCCCTCATGCAAGACTCTTGCACCCGTGTCTCGGCCACCACTGTGGCTGCACAGGGTGGCCCTGATGAACTGAGAGGGGACAACAGCTGACCTCAGTGCAGAGATGGCCTGCTTGGTATAGGGTGCAAGCTGGAAATGGAGCGGCTTTGCTATAGCCTGTCCAGGACAGCCATGAAAAATGTCAGTGATGGGAAGGCTTCCCAAGGGCTGCAGGTGGCGCCTGCACTGTGATCATCAATTTGTAAGGGGAAGAGAGTGGCCCAGGATCAGAATCTGTGCTGAATCCTGGGCAGTGGCAAATGAAGACGGGTCAGGAGCCTGGGTGGAGAAGATCGGGAGGTTGGCGACAAGGAGATTTTGCAGGAGACATTCATGTCTGGATCTAGGGGGCAGGCGTGAAACGCGAGGGTCTGTGTATCATGAGTTAATGCATACCAGGCAGCATCCCCCGTGCGGGAGGCACTAAACAACCAAGCAACAGATAGAGTGGCTTGGCCAGCTGACATAGGCTAGCCTCTGGCATCGTGAACAGAATAGCCGTGGTGGCAGGGAGGGAAACTGTGCGTGATCCCTAGCGCGGTTTCTCACTCGCCAAGGCTGCACTAGCTACTTCCACTACTGAAAGTCCGAGCCTCGTCGTCAACACTAGCCCATGACACAGCACCATCCCTCGCGGAGACCACTCCCTTGCTAGGTGGCAATTTAGTTACGTGAGACCCCTTGTTTCCCGGAAGCGGAAGTGACTAATCTTATTCTAAACTTGTTTTTCCTGTCCACAGGGCCTCAGCCAACCCCAGCATCCAAGGGATCACAGAGTACGTGATCCACTGAGACAGCACAGCACATGACACTGCCCTGGATGGAGGGAGCCATTTCATAGCAAAGGAGGTATCATCATGGGCACACAGCTATGGGATCCACTGAACCTATCGCATACCGCATCACCCAGAAACTGCCAGCCTCAGAACAAGGGAGGGTGAAGCCACGGTACCCCCTGAGGTGCGACACACCTGAGTCAGTCACTGTGGCATGGTGCAACGTCCTCCCTAGGTAGACTCTATGGGCCTGAGAAGCAGGGGTTATCATTCCCAGCGACCACTTGAGGATTTTGTGTTTCCCAGCCCTACAGCTCTAGGGTCTGTGGATCAGAGGCAGATTCCCAGGGCAGGGACATTTCCACCAAAAGAGTTTCATTAAACTTTAAGCAACAGCTGTCACCTGGCTGTTTGGCACCTGTGCTAGGAGACCAGCAGCAAGGGAAGGATTAGCCCTCCTGGCAGGGGCAACTGGCTGTGACCGTCGAGAGCAGGGAGGGGTGCTGCTTGACCCTGGGCAAAGCATACATTCGGTGCCCTGCTGATCCGTGGGGAATCGGCTCTGGGAATCCCACTGCCCAATTTTGATGGCAACTGGACAAGGGCAGCAGCCTTGGATTGAGAAGGGCATGGAGACCAAAGTCACTCATCAAGTAAGCCACCTGGGCTAGCAGAGTGCCAGCCGAAGGGAAGGGGAGTCTAGGACAGGGAGTCAAAGACAGAAACTGTATCAGCTGCAGCCCCCAGGCCAGTTGCAGTCCATCCAGCTCACCTCCCTCCTGCACGGATCCTGGGAAGGAAACCAGCCAGCCAGCATCCTAGAGGAGCTGTTTGCTGCCAAGGTAAGCCCATTGCACAAAGGACATGGGTCCACGCAGAGCCAGGGGTGGCTGGTGGCTGGTGCTGCAGAGTGCCCCCAGATCTCACTGTTAGCGAGCCGCCTGGAGGGGGGCCCACTGACGGTTCACAGCCAAGCCCCTCCCCGGGCATCTCCCTTAAAGAGTGGAGGGAGGCTGCCTCTCCCAAGGTCATGCCCCCCCAAGGGGCAATGACATGCAGGAACTACGCAAAGCCCCTGCTCCAACTTGAAATGATGCTGATCTCACAATTACGACTGCATCGCAGCTCGGCATCTCCCTCTGTCCACGCCTGTGCCCCTCACTCCCTCATCAGTGCTGATCCTGAGGCCACTCCCCCAAACCCCCTGCATGTAAACCTCCATCTCAGAGTCTGTTTCCTGTACGCTGACCTACAGCACAGCCCCTCCAACCGGGGGATGACGCCAGGAGCCCAGTCTACCTCAGGGAGCTAATAACAGTGCGAATAATGCATGAATGAATGAATGCATGCGTGAATGAGCGAATGCATAAATGAATGAATGGATGAGCGATTGCATAAATGCATGAGTGAATGAGGGAATGCACGAATGAACGAACGATGAGTGGGTGCGTGAATGAGTGAATGAGTGAATGCGTGAATGAGTGAATGCATAAATGAATGAATGGATGAGCGATTGCATAAATGCATGCGTGAATGAGGGAATGCACGAATGAATGAATAAGTGAGAGAACATGTGACTGAGTGAGCAAGTGCTTGGGTAAATGAATTAATGAGTAAATGGGACATTCATTGAATGAATTAAACTTTGAGCGAATGAGTGAATGAGGGCATGAATTAGTGAATGAACAAGTGAATAAGCGAGTGAGTGATGCCCAACCTGTGCAGAGTGGTGATGCTGCCCCAGGCACACACACAGCAGGGCTGCTGGGCGGTGTCGCTGGTCACAGCCCCCACCTCTCGCTGGATTCTGGGGAAGCAGCCCCCACACCCGCACCCTGTGGCTCACGCACCATGACGTTCAGGCCCTGGTTGGTGGGCCCCTGCGCCACGATGTATTCGATGCCAGTCTCGTAAATGTCCATGGGCCGCCGGTACTTGACCACAGTGCCCGCGATGTTGAAGTTCTTGGGACTGTCCACCTTGTAGTTGCCATTGAAGAAGAAGGAGCCAGCTTCGTCTGCAAGAGCTGGAAGGGCAAAGTCACCGGTCACAGGAGCCAGACAGGCTGGGGGAGGACAGAGGGGCGGGGGGAGCCGGCACCACATGCTTGGGGAACCGTGGTGGGCCCTCCCCTCCACGACCCGCCCTCAAGTCTCCCAGAGACAGGAAACTCCCCATCACAGGGGAGCCGGACGCTCCCGCCTGTGGCCCCGCCAGTGAATGCTGAGGAGATGCGAATGTCCTGTCCTATCAGCCTAAAATAAACAACCGGGGACTTGTCTAGACAACTGAGAATAGCTGCTAGGGACCCACTCGGTCCTGCCCTTGAAGGAGCGGGGGACTGCAAAGTGATGAGCTGGCGCCACAACCCAGCGGCCCGTCTGTTCCAGGAGAATTGGTGGCTGCAGGCACGTCAGACATCAAGCGTCGGCAGGCACGGGACCCCACTTGGCCCTGCTGCAGACCTGCCATGTGACCTGGGTGAGACACCCAGACGATGAGGAGGGACCTCAGTGCCCCTTCCAGCTCCCACACTGAGTGGCACTGCAGCTGGCACGGCGTGCTGTCCACTGGCCCTTCTGGGGACCACCCAAGCTGGCCGGCTCCGTCCTCTCGATGAGAGCAATGGCACCCTGCTTCCTGCACTGGCACGACCATGCTGACCATTCCCCCCACCAATCCATCCACCCAGGCGTGGCTGAGGGTGCCCAGTCAGGCGAGAGGATGGCCCAGACACGTTCTCAGTCACCCTCTCCCTGAGGCGGGTGTGGGTGGACACTCCCAGGGCCTGGTGAAAGCTTAGGACAGACAGGGTCTGCACACAAACCCCCACCACCCCTGGAGGCTGGAACAACTGCCTGGAGCCCGTGTGATTGCTCAGGGACAGCTGAGGCACTCTGAGCCTCCAGGGCTGGGGACAGACAGAGGGAGGAGGCAGGCTCGGCACTCAGGGACACTCTGTCTTCCAGAGGGTGTCCTTCAAGCCAATTCCAGGAACTGGCCCCGGGAGGAGAGGCATCAGCTTCCAAAGTTCCTGATGCAATACAACAGAGGAGCCGGGGCAATTAATTTATTATCAGGCAGACGCAACAAGCTGGACGCGTCTGCTTGGAAAATGTCCTTAACGTAGTAAGGGCAGAAGATAAAGTAAATCAGAGTCCAAGTCCTGCAAGGTGGGGAGCGTGCTGGAGCCCGGTCGTCTCGGCCCCAGGTATGTGCCCAGGGTTAAATCGAGGTCCTCATGCAAAGCCTGTTTCCTGACAGTAAGGACCCTCCTTCCTGTGGCTTTCCCAGTGCTCCGAGGCTGCCCTTGGTATTTCCCCGCATCTGTTTCAAGAATAAGAGCTGAGGAGCCGGCTCAGAGAACACGGTGTTTCCTGGCCTTGCTGCTCTCCCAGCAAGACTGCAACAAAGTAACCGGCCTGGCAAGAGGCCCGGCTTCTGGCTCTCGGTCTCGGGTGGGGGGTTCTGGAGCCTGCAGTGTGCAGACCTGCTGGGGCTCGGGGGCTTCAGGCCAGGGGCAGGGGAGCCCAAGGCTGGGCTCCAGCTGGAGGACCTTCCACAAAGCCTCCCCCTTTGCAGCATCCCTGTAGAGAGGTGGGCTTCACCCCACCAGTGCTGGCTCTCACGCAGCCACTCTGAGACATGGGGAAGTGAGGCAGGTAGGAGGAGTGAGCCCAGGTAGTGTCCAAGAACAGCTTCCCTTATGCAGCCTGGGCCCCCAGGCTGCCCTGCACAGGGCAGGGCCAAGCGTAGAGTGGCTCTTAGGTGCGAGCAACTGCAACCACAGCCTGAGGGGCCTCTGCCACCTCCTGGGGCTGCAGACGTTGCTGGGCAATGCTCCAGCTCCACAGAGAGCCCTTCCAAAAATTGTCACCAATTCCAGGCCTCACTGCCTCAGCCACTGTGCAAGTAACTCCAGAATCCTCAAGTTAGAGGACTCCCCTTCCCAGGTCCAACTCGCCAGTGCAGACTGTCCAGTGGCAAGAACACCAGCGTGCAGCCCTGGACCTGGGTTTGATCCTCCTTCTGCTTCTCTGTTGCTCATGACCTTGGACTGGCCGCCCGCTTCTTCTCAGCTCTGCCGTGACCTTGTCACCTCCTCAGTTCACCCTCACTCCCTGCTGGGATCCCATCTGTGGTACCCCAGCTTCTGCCTGGGCCAGCCTCTCTAGTGACCGTCGCAAGCCCCTCTGCAGTCCAGCAGCACCGAGTACAAAGTCCTCCCCACACTCCCTCCACACAGCCAGCTCGAGTTCTGTCTCCTGGGGCCATGCCCACACCCCTCGGCCCGTCCCTCTCCTGAAGGAAGGGATCCAGGGTCCAGTGCCCGTTCTCTGCCCGTGACCGCTGCCCCACACTTGCAGAACTAAGGCTCATGTGAGGCAGCTGCCCAGGCCTCGCTTACACACCCAGCACATCAGCCGACTTCTTCCTCTCCACAATCTGGATGTCCCGGGCGCCAGCTGGGATATGGGTCACCAGAGAGTAACCTGGAAGCAAACAGATGACAGTGAGCCACTGCCGGCCTGTCACTGGCCACAGCAAAGCCCTCAGTGGATGCAGCATCACCAGGGAAGGAGTGAGGCCCAGCTGGAAGTCCCTCTGCTGGATGGCTGGTGTCACCTCCTGAGCTCCTGGTGGAAGGGGGAGGCTAAGGGCTGCCCCCCCCAGGTGTGTGCGGCTCACCTGGGCCCTGCTGAAGCACCCTATGCTGCCCCAGAGGCTGACCCATGGCTCATCGGTGCCTGCCCCAGCCCTTCAAGGGACGCCATGGACAACAGGGACCTTAAACACACTGGAGTCAACAAGCTTCAGTCCTGCTTTGCCACTAACCGCCCGGGGGCCTGGGGCAATCACCGGAGCCCCAGCAGCCTAAGTGCCTCCGACCAGCACCGTCATTACCTTTAAACCCCATCTTATCACAATACCACGTTGACTTTAAAGGCTTGCTACATTCCAAAGATGTGTGTGAGAGAGTAGCACAGCTGCAAGTGGGACCTGACCACTCCGCCGAGGCCCCCTAAGTGCCAGGTCCCAGGCCGAGGTCGATAGGGAGCATTATAAGCAGCTCAGAGCCTGTCACCGAGGCCCCCAGCCAAATGGAGAGACAGCCACAGAGCCCTCCAAGCGAAAACAGGAGGGAGGGTCTGGGGGTACTGAGGAGGGGAGAAGGGCTGCTGCAGGAGGGAGATTTTAATAAGCCCTAAGAGAGAGAAGCCCTCAAGGCAAGGAGGAGCTCTCAGAGACTGAGGGTCTGCTGGGGCAATGCACATGTCACTGGCTCCTGCGGGAGGGGGTGGAGTCCACCTGCGTCTACTCCTGCAGGTCAGCACCCACCTGCCCCCTCCCCCCTGACCCCATAGTGTCTTACGGGTCCCTGAAGATCCTGACTCCACCTCACAGCCAGCAGCACTCTGGGGAGTGTTTAGGAGCAGGTTCTTTGGGGGTACAGAGAGGAGCTCTGATGTGCAGTGCTGGCCTGTTTCCGTGGTGTAAACGCTCCACCGTGCCAACGTCAACCTGCCCACGTGTGGTCACTGGACACAAGGTTGGGAGGAGAGGCAGGAGCACACCGGCTCAGTCTTTCTGCCATGCAGATAAAGTAGCAACAGCAGTAAAAGGATGTGGAAATAGTGACTTTGTTTTAAACATAATTTTTTTTTTCCTTTTTGTCTTTTTTCGTGTCCGGCAACGGATTGCAACCCTCAGTGTCGCGCCCGCACCGGACCGGGACCGGCAACAGGATCGCAACCCTCGGTGTTGCGCCCACACCTCACTCAGCCAGTGAGTGGCCGGTCTGTATGTGGGATCCGAACCCTCGGCAGGAGCGCCGCCGTGCTTCCCAATCGGCGCACTGTAGCAGTGCGCCACCGGGCCGGCCCTAAACATAATTTTTTTAAATGTAGTTTTACGTACCCTAATTATTTAATTAGCGAGCACCTCACAAGATTCCTGAGCATTTAACACTCATCTCTCGTGGACTGGGTGGCTCTAGGCCACCCACTCGGCCCTCACCACAGTCAGCAGGCACAGACTTGTCAGGGAAGGGGTGTGGCTCCTGGCTAGGACCACAGACCCAGGAGCCAGGCTGCCTGGGTCCGGACTCAGCTCTGACTCTGTGGCTGTGTGATCTTAGATGAGTTATTTAACCTCCCTTTGCCTATTTCAAATCTTTTGGCAACAGCAGTAATACCTGCCTTGTAGAGATGCTGCTGGGCGTGAATGAGTTAACTACGCCAGACTTGGCTCAGTGCCCAGCACAGTGAGAGCTCAGAAGTCTTGGGATTGTTTGAATGTCAGCCCCGGCCCCCAAGCTAAGCGTTCCAAGAGGGAGATCCCGCCTGCTGGGCCTGCCTGCAGCTCAAGCTCCTGGCACATAGTAGGGGCTATAAAAGGCATGGCTGCCCACACACAGGCTCTCCCATCCCCAGGCCCAGGTCCAGCAGGCCGTGCAAGCAGGTGTGTGGGAGGGGGGGCGCAGAGCCAGACATCCATGCTTAGCTGCTTTCCCAGCGAGCTTTCCCCCTAAGAGAGGGCCTCTGCCCCCCACACCTGGCGAGACACTCAGCACATGCCGCTCACACTGCCCCGACAACCCTCCGCTGCCCAGCCCTGTTCTTCCTCCATCCGGCTTACTCATCCCTAGGTCCCATGTCCAAGTCCCACCCTCTCCGGTGCCCTCCCACTGGGACCCCCCTGAGCCGACTGTCTCCACAGTTACCCTTCACAGCAGCATGGAGGCCATCCCCTGGGCCTCCAGGAACCCGGGGTTCTAACAAGATTGGTTCTAATCTAGACTTGCCCAGCCTCACTGTAGGACCCTGAGCAGACAATTCCCACTCTGGGCCTCAGTTTGCCCATCTGCTAAGTGTGTTTTAAGCTGCCCAGTTGGGAGGTTGCCATAATCCAGTTTAATTCTGCAAGCATTTCTTGAGACCCAGAAATGCATTCAGTTCCATGCTGAGCATCTTAAGTGACATCCTTCCAAAAGTATAAAGTCCTGCACACGCACAATACCCCCAGCCCCCATGAGGGCTGGGCCAGAGCTGGATGCAGACGTGAGGCCAAATACACACGGCTTTGAAAAGGAACAGAGCTGCCCAGGATAGGAAGGGGCTCTGGGCCAGGGTGGGCCTGGAGCTGATGGGCAGCCAGACCTCACATCAGCCGTGAGACCAGGACTCGAGCCTCAGTTTCCCCCTTTAAGTGTGTTATTAACCCCTCCCTCCAGGTAGCCTCAGAGGTCAAAAGTGATCCCTAAGCCAAGTGCCCACTAGTATGCAGTAGGTGCTTAACAAAGAGCTGCCCATTATTGCTAGCCAACGGGGGTCTCACAAGGCACCTGGCCAGCCCACCTGGGCCTGGAAGGAGAGTCAGGGGTCCCAAGAGAAAGAGGAACTTGCGCCCTGGTGCCCAGGAGGTTGGAGGCCTTCACCTGGACCCTGGGGAGCAGCAGCGCCCTTACCGAGGTGGGCATTCCCTTTGCGGTAGTTGCCCGTCACGTGGGTGCAGCTGCTCCCGTCCCCCTGGCAGACGCCGCACTTGTCCAGCGTGTGGGTGGAGAAGAGCACCCCGTCACAGCCGATGGGCTGCAAGAAGAGGGAGAGGGATGCTGGGGGGGGGGGGGGGGGGGGG
>NW_007728256.1:185317-191029 GCF_000696425.1 Galeopterus variegatus | reverse complement strand
GGGGGGGGGGGGGGGCGCTGTGGCCCAGGCCCGGGGGCAGGAGGGTGGTCAGCGCAGTGAGACCCGCGTACTTTTGCTACTATGTTTAACAACCTCACATTTTCCAGACACGCAAACCCCCCGCAGGTCGGCGAGCTTGCAGGACGTGCCGTCGCGGGCGGGGACCATGAGCTGCCGCTGGCCATCCACAGTGGTGCAATGCAGGTCACATGGCTTGCTGGAGATGTGGACATAGTCATCTGTGGGGGACAAGACAGTGGGTCTCAGGGTGGGGAGGGGGTGCCAGATTCAAGGGACACCCCTTTTCTTTCCTGTGGGACAACTCCCACTGCATAGATGGGGACAGAGGCCTGGAGAGTAGAACAAACCTGCCCAGGGTTGTAGTGACAGAAATGGACTAGGACACGGGTCATCTGGCCCAGCCCAGGCTCCATGAGTTCCAGCCTCTGCCTCCTTGTGAGTGGGGGCAGCGCCGGAGACCCACGCAGGGGTCCCCCTGTGCAGGAGGTCTGTGCCAACTCACTGACCCTGGACGCCCAAGGCCCAGCACTTACCCAGTGAGCGGGAAAGACCAACTCACCTATGCTGCTGCTGCATTTCCTGTCCCCCCAGGTAGTAAGAGAGGGAGAGGACAGCCTCACTCCGCACCCAGCCCCTGGGCCAGTCAGGCCCTTCTCAGAATTGTCTAGGCTGGTTCCTGTCCGTGCCAGGAGCCAGTAAGTGGGACAGTCACCACTGACCTCAGAGGCCAGGCCTGCAGGGAACTCAGTCCCGTAATCTGTCCTGGACTGGCATCATGGGTCATGGGGGAGGGGACACACCTTTAGGCCCAGGCTCAGTAACCCTGGGGCCCTTACTGGATCTGCCGCTGACCACCCCTGTTTCTCCACTGGTCCACCAATTGGGTTTGGTCCAGGGTGCAGAAGGGGCCACCCCCACGCCCTGCTCCCTGCAAGGCAGGTCCCAGGGCTGCAGGTACCGGGGTACAGAGGCTTCCACTGGTAAGTCCGCCCGTTGTACACGTGGGAGTTGAAGGAGACGCACTGCTCCTCACGGAAGCTCCTCCCGTCCGGTGGACACTCCTGGGGAAAGAGAAGACACGAAGGAGGCTCCCAGAGGACCCAGCTGAGCAGGAAGCGGCTGCAGCCAGGATGGCCCGAGGGTGCCTCTTGTGCTCTCCCTGCATCGCTCTCTCCTGTGCCCTGGATGGGCAGCGACCATCCCCCCAACACTGCCACTGCTGTGAGCGGCCCCCTCGTACTCTGGACACAACCCTTCCATCTCCCCCCCACCCTGCCCCCATCCCCAGCTGTGTGGTAGAGAGGACAGCACACAGGCCACAGCTCTGCCCTCCAGACTGGGCAGCCCCCGTCTGCATGTCTCGGGCTGTGGCCATAGTGCCTAGACCAGGGCCCGGCACACACTGGATGGCATGCACACTGGCTGAATCTGCATCTGGAGGAGCCCACAGTGCAGAGGGGAGAGACCTGTCTGAGGGGCCCAGCTTGGTCACACTGGGGCCGGACCTAGAACATGGATCCGTCTCACTCACAAGTGTGCACCCTGGTTGCACAGTCCCCAGAAAGCAGCTGACCAGCAGATGCCAACACAGATATGGCCACTCAACTCCCTTTAGCCCCTGACTCCCTGCATGCAGACGCACACCCCCACAGGCACACTTGGACACGTGGGTGCACAGAGTCCCCCCGCCCAGGCAGGCCTAGCAAGGTGGCCTGGGAGACCCAGACCCAGCTCAGCATGTCTCAGCCCCATGCCCCGTGCACTCGGACAGGTGTTTGGGTTCAGACTGATTTGGGCCCCATTGAGAACTGCCCCTGAGCTGGGCCATTGTCAGCACCTGCTCTCCAGCCTCCGCCACCTCGGTGCCCAGCACATGGTTCATGAGGAAGCCCAGAGGCTGAGGCCCTGGGAGCAGGAGAGAGCTCAGGGCTGGAGCTGGAAGGGCCTGGAGCTGGAAGGGCCTGGAAAGCAGCCCAGTGGGACTGATTCACAGGTGGGGACTGAGAAGCCTGCCAACTGTTCCCAGCCAGCGCCTGGTGTGCAAATGTCCTGAGCAAAGCGGGGCTGTGGCCAAAGACCCCAAACCTTGAGACTGTACTCCAAGTTCCAGGAGCAGAAGTAGCCCATATGTCCCTGCACTTGCCCAAGCACACGTGGGTGTGGCCACCAGTGATCTGCTACACGAGGGACAGCTCAGCCCATGAACCCGCTCCTGGCTCTCCTCAAAGAGACAGGCCCAGGACAGAATGTTTGGGGGTCCAGGGACCACCAGGAAAACCCCAAGACCTGCCTAAAGAGGGGGAGGAAGGCAGGGTCATTGTCCCTCCTGGCTAGGCCAGGCCTCACCTGCACGCTGCAGAGCTGGTACCGCTTGGACGTTCCTGTGCAGGTCCTATTCCCAGCGCCGGTGACAGACTTCCTCCTGGCAGAAAGATGCAGCCTCTGAGCAAGGACTGCAGTGGGAGCTGCTTCAGGGACGTCTGGCTGGCCCCATGGCCGCCGGGCTCTGGAAGCCTCCCTAATTCCCCTAACTGAGGGTCTCCTTCCTTCCCACTCAACTCTGCTGCTCCACCAGAGCCAGGAGAGGGATGACATTGATTTGCTGCTATAACCCCAGCACACAGCGCAGTCTTAGCACACAGAATTAATGCTAATACCCACACACATTGCCACATGAGTTCTCGCAAGTGTGGGGTGGCCTCCAGCACACTCTCCACGCTACCGAGGAGGAAACTGATGCACAGAGAGGCTAAGTGACTTGCCCAAGGTCACACAGCTGGGAAGTAGCAGAGGGAAGACTCGATCCCAGGTCTATCTGACAGTGGAGGAACTTAATCCCTATACCTCTGCCTGTCCCCTGCGTTATTCTGCACTAGCCTTCAGAACGGAAGGCCAAGGTGGCTCTCACCCCTCAGTGGTAGAGCACTAGAAATGGGTCCTGCTTTCTCGTGAAAAGGCCTCCCTGGTGCCCTGGAGCACAAAGAACCCCAGGACACCATGGCAGGAGGCCACTGGGAAGAGAGTCTGTGCTGCCTCAACCCCAAGACCCCCCAGCTGAGAAGCCACCCAGGCTGAAGGCTAGGCTGCCATCTCCCTGGCCAGCCCCATGGGGCCACACGCTTGACCTCGCACCTCTGCTGCAGGCAGTGCCGCTCCTGGGATGTCACCCCGCCCCCGCAGCTGCGGGAGCACGCGGTCCACTTGGTCCACTCTCCCCACCAGTAGGCAGTGGCATCAGCTCCCCCCTCCAGGCTGTTGGATGTCGGGCTGTTGTCCTGTGAAAAGCCCCCCAGACAGTTAGAAAACGCTAGGGCATCCAGTCGGCGTGCCTGCCTCCTACCCCGTGCCTGAGGGCATCACCATGAGCTGGACAAGACACAGTCCCCGCCGGGCAGCCTTCAGGTCTCCCAGGTGGTCTCGGAGGAACCCCCAGGGGACTGTGGGCCAAGGGTCTTGCCTGGTCTTAAGATCTAGAGCATCCTGGGCTCTCCTCACTTTCTCCAAAGCAGCCCAGGGCTCAGCCTGCATCCTGCAGGACATGAGTCAACCTGGCCACACACCTCACTCCAGCCTTTGCACTCAGCCACCCCCAGCCTTCTCCTGCAACATCGTCAGGAGCCCCCGGATGATGCTGCTCCACTCACCGTGGCCCCGGTTGATGCCGCAACCCCAGCAACAAGTGCCACCACCAGCAGGGACCAGGCCCAGTGTGAATGCTGCTGTCTGCTGTCCATCCTAGGAAGCAAGACCACTGTCACCTCCAGGCCAGGCTGGCTCCTCTCCCAGCTGACCAGGGTACTCTTTGGGAAAAAGCCCTCAGTGTCACCAGTGCCCCAGGCTGCAGGGTTATCTCGGATCAATTGCAAGTGGCTGCCCAGCAGGCCCTGTTGGGAGGGACTGAGCCACCCACTGAGCTAGTAGGAAGGAGCTCGGAGAGTGATTAGAGATGCCTGCCACGGCCTAACACAGGGAGTGCTGGTGTGCCTGCTAAGTCCTGCCACCCCACCAGAGGGCGTGCAGAAGGCGCCAGGCCTCGTCTCTGCAGAGCCAAGCTCCCTGGAGAATGGCTGTTTGGGGAGAGGCAGTAGTGAGAAGGGACAGAGGGTCACAGGACGGAGTGTCATAGGACGGAGTGTCATAGGACGAAGGGGCTGAAGACCTGGGCTCAGCCCATCATCTTGGCTGAGCACCTTGAAGTTTTTACCTGCTCAGCACTTGCTGGCCATGTGGGGGAACGACACTCCCCACCGCCTGCAGGGGCTTCTGAAGGGGCCAGTGGATGAGGATGGGCTCTGCCTGCCCTTCCCTTCCTCCTCAGTTCCCCCCACCCCCATGCCCTGTGGGGCTGGATCCGCCTCAGGGAACCTGCAGCCCCGCCTTCTCAGACAAGCATCTTCACCATGGCTGCACTCAGGTGAAGGCGGAGCCCAGGTGGGACCGGGTGGCACAGCCTGTGCCAGTGCATCAGCAGCCGGGACCGCGTGGCTGCCCTCCCTCCTGACAAGTCGGCAGCCCTGGCCCAGAGCACCTGCCAGGGGTCAGATG
Organism: Galeopterus variegatus; assembly: GCF_000696425.1. NCBI lineage: Eukaryota > Metazoa > Chordata > Mammalia > Dermoptera > Cynocephalidae > Galeopterus > Galeopterus variegatus. The sequence goes on along the minus strand of NW_007728256.1, from coordinate 186,463 downwards.
CAGTCAGATCAAGGGCAGCTTCCAGCCTCTGGCCCTGGCCCTCCCTGCCTGCTTCCACAGTGTGGACCCTGCACTCTAGAGGGGAAGTGCGGGGACCTTTGGTGGACTCTGTCCAGGGTTTGTCTCAGATCCTGAGTGTCACCAGCCAGCGAATTAGAGAAGGGGTTTCAGAAACCACCAAGTCTGTACCCATAGCCCGGAGGCCAGAGAAAGAAGCTGACTTGTGCAAGCCACACAGCGAGGCAGCCGACTAACCCAGACCCCAGAGCAAACTCAGGGACTCTTCCCCTGTGCTGGGCTAATTCCAGGGAAGAAGGAATGTAGAGACCCCCACCCGCCAGCCCTGGGCCGGGTCCAGCCCTGCCTCTCTCCCTCCCCAGCAGCCTGTCAGTTCCTTGCAGGTCCAGCACCTGCAGATTTCAGGACCTACGCCAGCAACACCCTTGCACCCCAGATGATGCAGCAGTACACCCTGGAGTTGGGAGTTGGAAGCCGGAGTCCTTGGGGCTCCCCGCCCCACCAGCTGCCTGCCCACCCCTCCCCCGCAGTCTCCACCTGCACCCCAAGCCTCACACCCGCACGGAGCCCCCTCAGCCGTCCCACTGGCTAACTGGTGCCTCGGCTCCTGCCTGCGGGCTGAAGACAGGTGCCGAGCAGGCCTCACACTTGGTTTTCATTAGGCTCCCAGACGCCGCCGGCCTCGGGCCAGCCCCGGCTCACTCGGGATCCATCTCTCCCTGGGGTCCAAAAGCAGAGACCGGCCAGCCAGCCAGAGAGGTTTGCAGCGCAGGAGAGAGCTCAGGCGCCTGAGGCTGGGGGCTGAGGGGTGCTCGGGGGCCCAGACGCCTCCCCACGAGCCGTCCTGCTGTTACATAATGACTCTCTCTCCCAGGGGCCCTGGGGGATGCTTTGCCCCCAGCCCCACTCTGGGCAGTTGGCTGCTCCTCATGCCCCCGGGAGGGCTGGCGTGTGAGCGGGGACGGGGACGAGGACGAGATGGCCTACCTGGCCCGGGGTCAGCAGCTTGTCCTCGCAGAGCACGGGGCGAGCGCCGCGCTGGGCAGGCGGGCGCCAGGTGCGCGGGGCAGCGCGGTGGCGTGCAGCGGGCCGGGGCTCCGGGCTCCGGCTCTCCCACCCCGCCTCCCC
>NW_007728256.1:144492-184908 GCF_000696425.1 Galeopterus variegatus | reverse complement strand
GCCAGCCCGGCCCGGCTGCCTGCTGGCCCGGCAGCGCGAGCGAGCGGAGCGGGGAGCCGGCCCGCCGGGTCCAGGACGGGGACCGCGTGGCGGCCGTCCAGACAGACGGAGCAGCCGCGAGCCCCAGGTCGCAGGGGAGGCTGGCGGTGGCAGAGCTGACTTCTGCCTCCAGAGGGGGGCCCAGCCCTGACGCTCCCGAGGACGGGGTCTGGGATGCGCGAGGCGTCTGGGCTGATGGCTCCATTTTACAGAGGGGAAGACTGCAGCCCAGAGGGGAGCCCGTGCTCCGGGCTCACCCGGCCAGCCTCGGGAAGCCTCTGCGGAGAAGCAAAGGCCTAAGCAGGTGGAGGGACTGAGGGAGGCCCAGCGAGGCCGCAGCCAAGGGCTTGGGGCGGGGGGGGCCCCGATGTGCCCATGGCCTGATGACCAGACGGCTGGAATGGCCAGGGCCAGTGGGGAGCGGCTCAGGGAACTCTGCAGATGTTCAGCACCAGCTTGGCAGGGCACAGCGGCCTGGCTGGGCCCGGGCCAGCTGGGCAGCCCTGGCAGGCCAGGCCCGGGGCTCCAGGCCTCTGTTCCTGCTGAGTCAGAGCAGAGTGGAGCAGGAAGCCCGGCTCCAGCCCCTTTGGGAGACCCCGGCAGACCCTGAACTCTTCCAGACTGCCCCCGAAGCAAGGCCAGGCACCTGTTCCCTGCACACCAGGCTTCCAGAGCCCACCCTCCTGGAAAACAGAGGCAGCTCCAAATGCGGGGGCTGGGGGAGCCAGGCTAACACTTTGTCAGGTCACCTGAGCTATTTCATCCACACTCTGCCTCCACACCACAGATGTCACAGGCCCATGGCAGTGCCCAGAGACCCTCCTCCTCCCCTCTGTCCTCCCTGCCAGAAGGAACTGTGGTGAGCTCCTTCGGCTGCCTCCTGGGCAGCTAAGAGTTCCACCCCTGGGAAGTTCTGCCCTGTGTCTGACCATCGACCACAAAGATCGGGAAGGAAAGCAACCAGTAACGACAGTAAAAGTAACAACACCCGCTTCCCTCTGTCGAGCTCGTCCTGAGCCAAGAGCTATGAGCTCAGTGGCTTTATTATCCCCATGCACAAGCGGAGGGACCAAGGTTCGTGGATGGTCAAGCGACCTGCCCAAGGTCACACATCTGGAATGCCGCCACTGTGATTTACAGTGTCCTGTCCATCATCTACTGGATGGTGAACAGGCAGAGTTCCTCCTCCCCAGAGCCTTCAGGAGGCAGGTCTCAGGCAGCTCATCTTCCCTCTGGGGCTGCTACTCCTAGTCACCAACCCCAACCCAACCCCAACCCTAACCCTGGTCCACACTGCCCCCTGGGGTCAGCATGCTGAAGCGCAGACACGACTGAACCTGTCCCCAGCATGGGTATATGGGCACACGTGCACACATATGCACACATACATGCACACACATTCATACACACGCACACGCTCACGTGCACACATGCATGCTCACACACGCATGTGCACGCCCACACACACACGTTCACACACATGCATGCACGTGTGCACACACGGTCCCTCTCCCAGACACAAGATCAGGTTCCACTCACTCTGAGAGCATCTGCCACCCCATCCCCTCCCCTCCCGCCCCCCACCAGGGCCCTGCACCCCTGGCACAGTCCCCAAGCTCAGGCGTTTCTGGCTCCCACATCCAGCCAGCACCAGGGTGACTAACAGTTTCCCTTGGGAGGGACCCGCAGCCGGCCAACACAAACACCCCCAGCGTCTTCTCTTGGCTTTCAGGACAGCACAGGCTGCAGCCTGGCCACCTGGGAGACAGGCCTGTGGGGCCAACCACCCCTGGCTCTGTGACCTCTGGCAGGCATGTGACCGTCCAGGTCCGGCTGCCTGGGCTGGCCATGCTTCCACCCTACCCTACCCCCTACCTCCAGGAGCCCCCAAACACAGGGCCCACTGGGAGCCAAGACCACTGCCTAAGCCACAGGGATAGGCGGTGGTCTGGGGGTTTTGGAGGAAAGGCCTCTAGGGGTCCTGGAGACATGTCAGAATTTGGGAGGGGAACCATGAAGACGAGAGTGCTCTCAGGACGCATCTCTCTGAAGGCTCTGCTGTGTACCAAATGTGGTCAGGGTGGGCCTCCTATCACGAGCCCAGGGGTGACCTCTGAGCCCAGTGTCCTAGGGACCCTCCTCACAGGGTCCTGGCCAGGGTTACACAGCAGAAACCCCAAGTGCCTGAGGAGTCCCAGGGCAGGCTGCACCGCCGCCACCAGCACATCAGAAGGGGGCCCTAGACTCAGACGGAGGCCCTGTGCTTGGGGTTTCGTGCTCTAGGGTGGCCGTCTTGAAATTCTTAATAACATTATCTTTGAACTTCTGTTTTTTTTTTTTTTTTTTTCCTTTTTGTCTTTTTTCGTGTCCGGCAACGGATCGCAACCGTCAGTGTCGCGCCCGTACCAGACCGGGACCGGCAACGGGATTGCAACCCTCGGTGTTGCTCCCACACCTCGCTCAGCCAGTGAGCGGGAACCGGTCTGTACGTGGGATCCGAACCCTCGGCGGGAGCGCCACTGCACTTCCCAAGCGGCGCACTGTAGCAGTGCGCCACCGGGCCGGCCCTGAACTTCTGTTTTGGAGATGAAGTCCAACCATGGAGCACACACGGGGGCTCAGAACCATGGCTCCCGCACTGTCCCACCTCCACCCAGCGACAGCTGCTGCCACCCATCCCCAGTGGGGGCCTCAGCACGAGTACAGGCAGGGCTGGGTCAGAGTGGCTCTCGGGGTGGGGTCCTGGGTGCTGTAGGGGGAACTCATCCCTCAAGTATCCCTGTGTCCAAACAAGTGTGACATTAAACAGCAAAACACATTTGGTAGGGGGAGCGAGACTGCTGGGAGACAGAGGAGACTTCGTCCTGCTTTTTGAACAAGGGATCCCGCGATTTGCACTAAGCCCCAAATTGCCTGCCCAGCCCCGGGAGTCCCCGCTTCCCTGGCCCCATCCCTCCATGTTTCGGGCTGCCTGGGGCCGGGCGAGGCCTGCGGAGTTGCTGAAAGAAATGACGGTCCCGGGCCCCCGCTGCTGCCTGGCCCTCTCTCAGAAGCTTCCTCTGCATATCTCAACATGCTCGGACACCCCAAGATCCTCTTCTGAGGTCCCCCAGGGGTCCCAGCACTTTTAAGTTTGGCTGGAATCATCTCCCCACAGAACAGGGCTGTATCCTCAGGGCCCCGTGACACCCGGCACATGCCAGCCACCCCACGAATGAAGGATTTGCCAGCAGCTCCTAATGCCAAGGGCTCCTTGTCCTTTAGGGGGTGAAGGTGAGACAGCCCCTCTGTACTCCCCTAGGCCACGCCAGGCTCCCTCCCCTGCCCACCGATGCCTCCCAGGACCTTGGCATGTGGCTCTGGTTCTGGGGAGGGCACCTGTCTTTAGAAGGAGATTGTCTCCACCAGAGCTTTCCGGATGTCTGGGAGGAGCTTAGAAACAGGAGAGAGGGCATGTTTCTGGGGGGAGCCAGGAGGGCGCAGGTAAACAAGGCTGAGCAGCAGGCTTGGGGGAGGGGAGGGCCCAGGCAAGGACGACTGCTTCAGAGGTTCACTGGGGGTGCTGGTGCTGGGCACAGCCATGCAGGGAGCCAGGGCCTGTCCTGCACAGCTCAGGACAATGGGACCACGGCCAGTCTAGGCCTCGAGGATGGCCCACCTCTTCCACCTTCCCCCAGACACCTGCTGTCCTCTCTGCTGCCAGCCCAGGACTCGGAACATATAGAGCCTCCTGAGCAGACCTGGCCAGAGTTCTCACACTCAGCAGAGACAGGGCCACCGAGAAACCGCCTGGCCCGCTCGGAGGTGGCTTGGAGGTGGCTAATCAGGTCAGGAAGAGGAGTGGGCCTCGGAGGGCAGCCCCAGGGGACCAGCAAGGGGGCTTTGGCAGCCTCATCAGCCAACACCTCTGCAAAAACTCCCTATCCAGCCCGGAGCAGAAGTGGGCTGTCTCCTGAGGCTCCACTCCGGGCCCCTGGGCTGGACATATGGGAAGACCTGTCCTCCCTGGCTAGTCCCAGTTTCCGTGCATGGCAACTGGCTGGCCAGGCCATCTTGAGCCACTTGTCCCCTGACAGGCAGGTTTCCTGGTCTCCCCACCCGCAGCAGCCCTGGAGGCCCCTTCCTGGGCACTAGCACTCCCAAGAGCACCTCTGAAAGCTGGTGGACTGGACGGTCCCAGCTCCTGGCAGCCTTTCAGGGAGCTTTGCTTGCCCGTGGCTGTGAGGGGTCGGGGGTCTACTGACGGTTGGAGAACTGGCATTTGTGGGTTGGCCCCTCTGTTCCCCCCGCCAGAGGCTGCCCTCCAGGAGGGGTGACCAGCACACCCCGGGCGGTGGGAACCATAGCACGGGCTTTCTTTTCTGTCTCCTTTCTCAGCCAGGAGGACTGGAGTTTTCTGTTCGGCCAAGGCTTGAAGTTGGTGAGGGGACTCAGGCCTGTGGATGGCAGTGACTGCTTCTGTCACTCTTGATCTGAGACTCCACAAGGAAGAGGTGCCTTTGTCCCCAAATCTGGAGCAGGCTTGAGAAGCCCTGGGGAGGCTGGGAAGTGAGCCTACTAGCACTCCAGGCAGGACAGACAGACCCCTGAGAGCGGGGGCCATGCCGAGGGCCAGTGCCACCTCTCCACCTGCCGGTGTCTTGGGTTTTACAGCCTGGCCAGCAAACCTGCAAAAGCCAGCGAGAAGGGTGTCCTGCCCACAGGGCCCCCTCTCCTGCCACAGGTCCTGTCCCTGAGCACAGGCTGGATCCCTGGGAGCTCTGGCAGCAATGTTTCCGAATTCCTGGGTTCTCAGGAGAAGCTGCAGTCTGTGGTGGCCGCTGCTGACCCAGCGTGGCCATCCCCCTCGGCCTTGCTCAGTGAATGGCATTGTTGTGCAATGTGGGTGGGCCTGGGTTCAAATCCCAGCCCTGTCCATGGCACCAGGTCCAGCGGGTAGCCATTCGCTTCACCAGCGGGTGATGGGACTGGCCTCTCCCTGGCTTACGGGACAGACAGAGTGCACCTACAGAGGCCGGGCCCTGCCCCGAGCTCTCCCCACCCTGCACTCCTTGGTGCCCGCAGCAATGCCAGGAGGCAGGCCCATCGCAGACGAGGAGGCTGAGGCTCACAGGGGCGAAGGGCAGGCCAGGGTCCCTGAGCTGGGACGGTGGAGCCTCTGCCGGGCTTACACTTCATGGCAGGTGTTCAGAACTTGGGGTGGCCTGAGCTGCTAATTTTTGGCCAGCAGCTGCAGACAACATCTGATTGCTTATCACAACCCCCCTGCCGATACACACAGGGACACATGTCACACTATGCACAGAAGCATGTGAACCCCGAAGAGGGAGCTGGAGCCTAGAAGCCCACTGCCTCCCCTGGGGGCAGGGAGCCTCAGTGGACCCCAGGTGGAGCGCTGAGGCACAAGGCCACTGTGCTCTGGGGTGACTCAGTGCTGTGGTCAGGGGCTTAAAATTTGGAGGAGGCAGAAGCAGCAGCTGGCCCAGCCATCCCGGGCAGGGCAGACGGACGGCTGTCCGGAGGCGGGAGCTGTGTGGCATTCCAGGCATTGCAGCACCACATAAAACCAGGGCCCACTCCCCCGGCTGACGGGGGGCGAGGAAGAGGGCGTGGGCAGGTTGGCCCCTCACTCCCCACTTGGTGGCCCTGGGACTGGCCTCTGCTGGGTCCCACTGGGACTGGTGCCATCTGCTGGGCAGAGGAGGGATACCACCTGGACGCCCTGGGGTCTGGGAGGGGAGGCCAAGCAGTTCTAAGCCCCTGCTCTGCGCTAGGGGCTTGGGGGCACAGAGATGGGCAAGACGGCTCTGGCCCTTGAAGGCTCACAGGACAGGGAAGAGAAGTGCTGGAACTGGGAGCCAAGCTTGGCTGGGTGACCCTGAGCGAGTCCCTGCTGCTCTCGGGGCCTCTGTCTCGTCCCCTGTAAAGTGGGGAGAGCGCTGGCATCCAGCCCACCGGCTGCTGGAGGGACCCTACGGGACCGAGTATGGAGAGCCTTGGCACACCGCCAGCGCCGAGCAATGTCCATGGCTTGAGTGGTTTTCAAGACACGCAGAGTGCCGTGGGGGTTCTCGAAGGGGGAGACCGCACCCAGGGGGTCAGGAGAGGCTGAGGCTACCCTGTGAACAGGGCGGGCGTCCTGGCAGAAGGCGAGCAGAGGCCCAGAGTCTGGAGGGCGTGAGGCTGTGGGGTCTGGTCTGAGCAGGTGTGGGGGGGAAGGAGTCTTGACTGGCAGGCTGGAAGGTGGGGGCCCCGGGAAGGCGTCGAGGGCAGGAAGGACCAGGGGTGCCAGCTCACGTCTCTGCTGGCTCAGAGCTTGCCCAGGGTGCGTCGGTTCCAGCCTGACCAGTCCTTCCCCCCATGCCTCCGGGGCAGTGACACCCCCAAAGCAACCGGCCTGCCTCCCCCACTCCCAGCTCCCAGGCCAATCCAGGGAGAACTGAGGGTCATTTCAGTCCTGTTCAGAGCTGGACGCCCTCTCCAGAGCCAGCTGGTCTGTGTCCAGGCAGCCAGGGCTCGGATGGGAGCCACACACAGGCCACCCCCCACCGCCGTTCTGGGCTCCACCGTCCCTCGGAAGGCAGCACACGGCCAGCCTTTCTGCAGGGGCTCCTTGGGCTGCCCCAGGCCCAGCCACCTGTCTCCCCCCTCCGGGACGGTCCCTCCTCAGCCCCCTCCCTCCTTAATCGCCACAACACATGTGCAGCTCCCCCTCCCCTTTCTCTTTTCCCTTCCCCGAGCTTACAGCCCTGGCCCTGGAGTTTACAGCTGCAAAAAAAGACACACACACTCATGCACAAAACCAACTGTGGAATGTTTTCCTGCTTCTGAGCGGGTTTATGGCTCCAGGGAGCTCTCTCTGCCGCCGCCCTTTCAGCACCTGACATCTAATTGTATTTTCCTCACCACCATTTCTCACTCCTACTGGAGCTGGGGCAGGCAGGGGACTGGGGGCTGGGCCTGAGCAGGAGGGAGCCGAGGGCCGAGGTGAGGAGCACGGACGGACGGACGGACGGTGGGTGTCCAGCAGGACGGCCCGCAGGGATCACATGCCTCCCACCGGAGCCGCACACACGGCAGGGCCTGGTTTTTCCATTCTCAGGGGGAACTAGGCTCCTCCAAGGCCAGACTGAAATGTGTGACAGCCCTGCCTCCCCGGCCTCTCATTCATTTTTGTAACAAAGTCATTCATTCAGCCAGTTTGTTGAACACACACAATGTGCCAGGCTTAGGTGTCGGGGGGCTAGGGCAGGCCCTGCCCTAGTGCTTTCCTGCAGGGACGGTAGAGGCGGCAGCTGAGAGTGGGGCTGGGGGACAGACGTAGGCATAGATGGCCTGGTGGTCACTGTGAGCGCCTTGGAAGGGTTGTAAGCAGAAGGATGACACGACCAGGTGTATCAAGTCACATATTTCACTGCAAAGAGCAGAAATGGGTTCCAGCCAAGTTAAGGCAAAAAAGGGGTTTCTAGAAAGGTATGAGGGAGCTTCCAGATAAAAGGACAGAGGCAGCCGGACCTCGCAAAGCAGAGAAAGACCAGGCCGCCCCGTGGGGAGGGGCCAGCGCTGAGATGCCTCAGCCCGTGGGTCCCCACTTCTGCCGTCCCTGTTCCCAGGAGAACAAAAGTGTGGGACGTCCCTACAATGGAACGTCGTCATCCACGCAGCAGATGGGGAACCAGCCACAGGTGCGGCGCAGACCAACCTCACAGAAGCCAGACCCAGAAGAGTGCCCACCGCGTGAACCACGGGCATGCACCTCCAGAACAGGCACGGTCGGGGGTGCCGGGGGATTCACGGGAACGGACAGGAGGGAGCGTCCTGCGGTGACGGTTCCACAGGTGTACGCAGGTGTCAAAACTCATCAGCCTCTACGTTTCAAATCTGCGCATTTTGTCTCTGTGAATTATACCATGATGAAAACATAAAGTGGACATAAAAGGTGCTCTTTTGCTGACAATCAATCAACCAACCAATCCAGGGAAAGAGTCTGTCTGGGTAGCTCAGCAACACGCCCCTTCCTCCTTGGTCAGGGGATAAGGGGGGACCCTGCTAGACAGTTCCCCCAAGACCTCTTACAACAAGGGAAGGTAGTTTCCGGAAGGCCAGCCAAGGAGCTGTCTTCAGAGGAAGAGGGAAGGAAAGCTGGGAGGGAAGCCTGAGCCGTGGGCCTAGGACACAACAGAGAGGGTGTGGGTCTGTTTGTTCGAGGTGTGGGACACAGTAACCCAGCAGGAAGCACTTCAGTTTCTGGCCGCCCAGGAAACCTGGGTGGGGCAAGAGCAGGCGGGCAGCAAGGAGCACGAGTGTGGCTGGTACAGCAGGACACTTCTCTACAAGGTCCTTGCAGTGATCAGCACCGGCTAGAGCTCGGGTCCCTTGCCACCATGGACACGTGACCCAAGCAGCAGCGTCCACTAGCCTTCCCATTCTGGAGAGAGGGCCAGGATGGCGAATGGCTGGAAGGTGGGTGCTGTTCTCACGGGGGCTGCTCCCCAAGGTTGCCACCTTGGAGACAGTAAGTATGGGCCTGAATCAACTCCTCCGGCCTCTCCAAGAAAAACCAGAGCCAAGTGCTGCTCACGTGGTGCCCCAGCTGTCGGCCTCTCCATGTGTTGTTGGACACGTGCGCTCCCATCCCTGCCTCCGCTCAGGGCATTTAAACCCTCCTCGTGGGTGCCCCCCGCAGCTGCCGCGCAGCCCCTGCTGAGAGGGAGCGGGACTTCTCCCTTTGTGTCCCCTGCCCATGGGGACGCTCGTGGCCAAACTGCTCCTGCCCACCCTCAGCAGCCTGGCCTTCCTCCCCACTGTCAGCATCGCTGCCAAGAGGCGCTTCCACATGGAGGCCATGGTCTACCTCTTCACCATGTTCTTTGTGGCGGTAAGTCTGGGGAGAAAAGCGATTTGCAAGGGAAAGAAAGCGCCCAGGGTGGGGGCCGGAGACCCCTTCCCTCTCTGGACCTCACCGTTCCCATCTGTGCCAGGAAGCTGTGCTGGGATTACTGTGACGCGTGGGTGAGACCAAGCCCTCGATGGACCCGTGTCCGTCGGTTGAGGGCAACCCTTCCAGGGTGCCAGCCCCCCAAGGCTGCTGCCCACGTCTCTTCCAGCTGTGCCCATAAGGCTGCTGAGCAGGTCTGGGAAGGGGTCGTAGGGTGTAGGGGACGTGAAGGCCCCAGAGAGTCCAGCTCCGGGACTCTGGAGCTGCCACAGCCCAGGAGGCTGCGCACGGCCATTCACTGCCTGTCCCTCTCGGGGGCCTCTCTGTCTCTCTCTCTCTGTCTCTCTCTCTCTCAGTCCTTCTTTCTCTATTTATATGTCTGGCCGACTGTCTCTCATGCTCCGTGGCACACTCTCTGTTTCTGGGTAACTGTCATGGGCGACTTTAACCATCTTTTAGTGGAGCACCTGGCACCCTGTCTGGCTTTGTTTTGAGGTTCCTGCTCCTGGGTCCTGTCTCTCCCCACCCCCCACCCGCCTTAGGGCTCCTTCCCGTCTGTGTCTCTATTACTGGTTTTCTGCGTCTGGCTCTCTCCTGCCTCTCCTTCTCTCTGTCTATGTCTGGTTCTCTGTTCTCTCCTGCCTCTCCTTCTCTCTGTCTACGTCTGGTTCTCTCCTGCCTCTCCTTCTCTCTGTCTACGTCTGGTTCTCTCCTGCCTCTCCTTCTCTCTGTCTACGTCTGGTTCTCTCCTGCCTCTCCTTCTCTCTGTCTACGTCTGGTTCTCTCCTGCCTCTCCTTCTCTCTGTCTACGTCTGGTTCTCTCCTGCCTCTCCTTCTCTCTGTCTACGTCTGGTTCTCTCCTGCCTCTCCTTCTCTCTGTCTACGTCTGGTTCTCTCCTGCCTCTCCTTCTCTCTGTCTACGTCTGGTTCTCTCCTGCCTCTCCTTCTCTCTGTCTACGTCTGGTTCTCTCCTGCCTCTCCTTCTCTCTGTCTACGTCTGGTTCTCTCCTGCCTCTCCTTCTCTCTGTCTACGTCTGGTTCTCTCCTGCCTCTCCTTCTCTCTGTCTACGTCTGGTTCTCTCCTGCCTCTCCTTCTCTCTGTCTACGTCTGGTTCTCTCCTGCCTCTCCTTCTCTCTGTCTACGTCTGGTTCTCTCCTGCCTCTCCTTCTCTCTGTCTACGTCTGGTTCTCTCCTGCCTCTCCTTCTCTCTGTCTACGTCTGGCTCTCTCCTGCCTCTCCTTCTCTCTATGTCTGGTTCTCTGTTCTCTCCTGCCTCTCCTTCTCTCTGTCTACGTCTGGCTCTCTCCTGCCTCTCCTTCTCTCTGTCTACGTCTGGCTCTCTCCTGCCTCTCCTTCTCTCTGTCTACGTCTGGCTCTCTCCTGCCTCTCCTTCTCTCTGTCTACGTCTGGCTCTCTCCTGCCTCTCCTTCTCTCTGTCTACGTCTGGCTCTCTCCTGCCTCTCCTTCTCTCTGTCTACGTCTGGCTCTCTCCTGCCTCTCCTTCTCTCTGTCTACGTCTGGCTCTCTCCTGCCTCTCCTTCTCTCTGTCTACGTCTGGCTCTCTCCTGCCTTCTCTGTCTATGTCTGGCTCTCTGTTCTCTCCTGCCTCTCCTTCTCTCTGTCTATGTCTGGTTCTCTGTTCTCTCCTGCCTCTCCTTCTCTCTGTCTACGTCTGGTTCTCTTTGGATTTCTGGAACTACATCCCCATGGCTTTAGTCCTCCTCTATATCTGAACTTCCATGTGTCTCTCTGGCTCTATCTGTCTGTCCCTCTAGCTTGTTTCTTTCCTTCTTTCTAATCTATCTATCTAATAGCCAATCTGTCTAATCAATCACCTACCATCTCTCTCTTTCCGTCCATCCATCCATCTGTCTGTCTGTCCTAGTGCCCTTCTGCCTCCCTGATTTGGGTTCCTCTGAGTCCCCCCCCCCACTGCTGGGCTCCCACGGGTGGCTGCTCTCTGTCCCTCACCCCCCCTTCGTAGACCCATCCTTCACTGACAGCCCAGCTCCCACTGTGGCACGTGCACTGGCACGTTCCGCCAGCCTCCTTCTTGTGGCTGTGCCAGCCCGTGAGCTTTGCACCCCCTAGCCCAGGCCAGTCCCCTCCCCAGCAGCAGAGCCCCTGTCAGCAAAAATGCCAGACGCATGTGTGTGCACACGGGCAGCCTGAAGGTGAGGCCAGTGAGCACGTGTGTGTGTGTCTGCAGATGTGTTCATGTGTAACACCTGCATCCTGAGTTGGTTGAGTCCAATTTTGCCGGCAATGTGAGAAGCCACAGGTGCGCCCGAGCTGGGGGCAGGTGGTTGGCACACATCCTCCTCCTGTTCATGGTGCTCCCATAGGTAACGGTGACCTGGGATATGCTGGATCCTTTCAGGAACCAGATGCCCTGGGGATTCTGATCCCATCTCCGGGTGGGAGAGATGCCAGCCATGACGATGACCCATGAGCCAGCGCCCAGGTCGGGGACTGCGCTAAGCACTCTGTGCATGGCATCTTAGTCTTTTCACGCGCCCATCTGACAGATGAGGAGACTGAGTCCCAGAGAGGCTGTCATTTGTGTTACTGTGAGCACCTGGTGCACCGGAGCTCCCGGCTCACCCAGAGCATTTTGCCGAGCGCCATTTCATTTGCTCCTCCTGGGCCAGTGCCAGGAATCTACCTGACAGATGAAAAGCCTGGGCCTGGGGCACAGACATGACTGCTCTGTGGGTACAGGGCCTTAGGGATGGGGACAGAAGCCACGGTCTTGTCTCTGAGGCCCATGTTAGTGCCAGCCCAGTAAACCTCAGGCACCAGCCAAGACACCCTGCTTGGGCCTGGGCTGGTCCCGCAGCTGCCTCTGCGGGTGGCCCTGCCTGGCCCCACCCAGAGTGGCAGGAGCAGCTGCCCCTGTGACAGCCGTCCTCCAGCCACCAGAGTCCCGCCTTCCACATGCTTCTCCTGCCCCTCACAGGACCCTCCCATGACAGTGTTTCTGTGTCAGACACCATGCAATGCAGTTTGCCTCAGGGGTCTTCTCACTAGCCCCACAGGGCAGGGATCTTGCCCTACTTGACAGAGGAGGCTCCGGGCGGTCAGCACTCGCCTGAGCTCCCACAGCAAGGACCTGCTGGGCCGGACTGCAGAGTCTTTGCTCTCACCCACCAGCCCCCACCAGTGCCCTTGCTGGGCCGGGTCTGCCCCCACAGTGGAGGAGGGAGGGGTCTCCAAGGCCTGGGGGCAGGTGTGTCACTGCTCTGTCCTCACCTCCTTGCACAGGAGGGGCCGCTCTGAAGTTCACCCTCCCCACCTGCAGAACAGAGCTGAGTTCTCACCATCAGGAGGAGCCGAGGGCCTGACATAAGGGGCCCCTCCTGGTCCTGGGGGTGGGTCAGCTCTCTTTCAGACCCCTCCACTTCACCCTCCCCACCTGCAGAACAGAGCTGAGTTCTCACCATCAGGAGGAGCCGAGGGCCTGGCATAAGGGGCCCCTCCTGGTCCTGGGGGTGGGTCAGCTCTCTTTCAGACCCCTCCATACCCTGCCTCCCTGACCCTCATGCACGCAGCAAACACCCTATGCTGGGATCTAGCCTTATAGCCAGGATGAGACAGAGACCATTCCTGCTCCTGATGGGGACGGGGTACTGACATCACCCAGAACATCACAGTGAACAAGTCTTAATCATACTTGGTGATCCACACTACAAAGGAGAGGTGCAGAGACAGCAGATGACGGTGGCCGGGTGGCTGGGAGCTGGAGCTCCCTGCAGGGAGAGCAGAACGTCACAGGGCCTGCATCCTCCCGCCTCTTCTGTTCCACAGAGATTTGAACGCCTTGATCAGGCCCCGCCTGAAGGTTCTCTTTCCCTGAGCTAAACAGTCGTGTCCACCACCTGATCACCCTTCTTGGGCCTCTTGTTTGCCAAGGTCACCTTAAGAAAGGTGCAGTATCCAAAGCTCAATGCAGTGCTCCGGGCAGGTCTGCCCAGATCAGAGAAGCAAGACTGCCTCCTCCCTTGCCACAAAGGGATGCAGTATCTCTGCTAATGCCCCCGGAGCATTAACTTAGGCCGCACGCAACCGCAGTCAGTAGGAGCTCCTTGGATCAGTCAGCCCGACTGAGGGGCCGCTCCCGCTGCAGCGCCCCTGACGCCTCCAGACAGGGGCCGCTTTCCAGGCCGCCTGCTCCCTCCTGCTGAGCTGGGCTTACCAAGAGTCCATTGTGCTGGATCCCAAGCTTGTTTATGCCAGTTGAACTTGTCAAAATAATTATGTCATGTAATTAAATATTACTTAAAATGATGAAATATGAATGCGAAAGGAGAGAGTTGTTGTTTTCTAGAAGTTAGCTGACTGCTTTGAAAATACTCCCTACAGGCATTTTGCTTTTAGAGTTGCTGTTGAGTTAGGTGTCAGGGAGAGGTGGGCGAGCCTCAGATGCTGTCTTCAGCACCTGCTTGGGGGCTCCAAGGTCTTCCTCCACTTTAAAGAAACAGAAACTGAAAGCTGCAGAGGGTCAGTCCTCAAAGTGCAGTCCCCACCGGAGCAGCAGCCAGCCCTGGGAACCTGTTAAAAATGCACCCCAACCTGTTAAATCTCCCACCCCAACCCAGACCTACTGAACCAGCAACTCCCCGGGCAGGGCTTGGCCACCTATGTCTTAACAAGCCCCCCAGGTGTCCTGACGCCCACTCAAGTCTGAGAACGTGGCTGTGGTGTAGACCAGTCATTAGAGGGGCAGTCTGTGCAAGAAAAGGCCCACAGCTCCTAAAGTGCAGACCGGCACCCCAAGAGCAGCCTTGCATCTGGAGAGCGGGGTGTGAATGCACATGCGGTTGCTTTCTGTAAGCCAGATGTTGAAGGCACATGTAGACCACGTTTTAGGGCCCCCACTTTGGCAGCCTTCCTCCAAGTGATCTGCCAGCCTCAGTCCTGTCAAGCCAGAGAAGATACGTGGTTTCTGCTGAGGTGACATTTACCAAGCCCTCAGCACACCTGGGTCCCAAGCGCCTCATGCACTTGTGCCATTTAATCCCCACAGGACCTCGTGAGGGGAGTACTCAGCTGTACCCCCACTTCTCAGATGGGGTGACTGAGGCACAGTGCCACTAAGTGATTTGCCCACTGTCTCACAGCTAGTGAGTGGCCTGGCACCCTGGGGGCCAGAGCTTGGGGGCCAGCCCTCGCCCCCAGCAGCCCTGGCCTCCCAGCCGCTGACCACCCATGCCCCCTGGCAGCTCCACCATGCCTGCAGCGGGCCCGGCCTGTCCGTCCTGTGCTTCGCGCGCCACGACCTCCTGGAGTACTTCAGCGTCTACGGCACGGCGCTCAGCATGTGGGTCTCTCTGATGGGTGAGTGGTCGCTCTCTGCAGCCCCGAGGGCCGGGTCCCCAGCCGTCCATGCACGCGTCCCCAAACCACCCTCAGCCCTGAGGACCTCTGCCCTCTCCCGGGTCTCAATCTATGAGAAGGATACGTGGTTCTTACCATATCCTTCTCAAGTGACTCATTGACTAAGTGCTCGTTTGGACAAATCTAAACAGCAGGGCATACGCAGGGAATGCAAGCGAGCCACTGCCCTCCTTCCCGGGGACAGCCCCCTCACGGTTCAGGGGTTTGGCCTCCCAGACCTCCGTCGAGGCTCAGGCAAACATTCACACGCACGGGTGATTTTCAGCTCGGCTTTTTATGAAGACAAGACTAGTGTCCTGCAAAGTTTTCTCATGGCAATGTCAGGACACATGGTCCCCAGTTCCATGAGGGCACCCTGCTGTCTGGCCCGGCCCCATGAAGGGCTCAGCCCTCTCGTAACTTGGCGTCCTCATCGTGGTGGGCCTGTGGGATAGATTGAATCCTACACACTTGTGCGTCGATCTGTCTGTTCAAATGTAATCCAAACTGCTCTGCCCACCCCGCCTCTCCTTTAGAACTGGCTGGAATTCAGATCTCTCTGTGACCAGGCTGGGCCTTGGGGTCTCGCTGGCTGAGGGGACATCACATGTGGGCACCCAAGGGAGGCCTCCTGGGGGGCAGCAACCGGTGGGGGCACCTGAGGCCACTCGCCTCTCCTGGTTTCTGTCCCCGGCACCTCCAGCACTGGCCGACTTTGATGAGCCCCAGAGGTCGACGCTTGTGATGTTCGGTGTCCTGACCATAGCCGTGCGGATCTACCAGGACCGCTGGGGCTACGGGGTGTACTCGGGCCCCATTGGCACAGCCGTCCTCGTCATCGCAGCTAAGTGGGTGCGTACCGTGCAAGCCTCGGCAGATGGGGGACGCTGGGAGGCCCGTGACCCCTCCCCTGACGCTGACCCTCCCCTCTTGGAGCCTTCATTTACCCCGTCCTGATGGGCAGGAGGCCAGACACAGGAATTCAGCTAAAACCCCTAGAAAACGGCCATGCAGACTGTTTGAGTCTTGTCTGTACTCACTGGCTCTGGACCAAACCCACGTTCCCTAACCTCAGCCTCTACTCCGTGCGTGTGAAGTGGGTGTTTCAGGAAAAGCCCAACGTCTGTCGTGCAGGGTTGCTTCAAAGGCTAACTGAGATAGTGCATGTAAAGTGTAGCCCAGAACCCGGCTTCCAGGTGCTGAACAGGGAGGCGCTGTTGACGATTATTGTCATTGTTATTGTTGGTGAAGAGAATGGCTGCTTTAGACACGTGACATCCACTTGGAACATGGCGTGGGTTAATCTGGGAAGACTGCCTGGAGGGAGTGAGGCTTGAGCTTGGCTCTAATGAGGGGGAAAGGTGTGGTGTGAGGTTGAACAGCCTGAGTCAGAATTCCTAACACGGCTGGCCCCTTCTGGGGCACCCAGGGGCCTGGTCCACAGTGCTCCCTGCACCCTCTGTCATACCAAGACCCTCTTGGCTGCAAGGACTGAACCCACTCAAACTAGCCCAAACTAAAGAGGGGCATTATGGCCAGACAGACCCAGGGGCATCTCCTGGCAACCCAGAGCAGGTGGGAGCTAAGCCTTGCAGGGACCAGAACGCAGACCTGGAAGGCCAATGGGCTTCAGACCAGGCCGGCTCCCTAGGGCTGCAGTGGCCCAGGGCCCAAGTTAACATCCCTCTGCCACACTTTACCCCCTATGGGCCACCACCTGGAATCTCGGGGTCCCAACTCCAAGGGCTAGGAGGAGACCTGGTCTGGTCCAGCCCAAACCACACTTCCACTCCAGGCCCATGAGCGGGGCTGATGGCAGAGCCACAGGCACAAACAGCCTGCAGAGGCACCCCCAGCAGGCCTGAGGGCAGGTCCCAGGGAAGGGGTTCAGCAGGACAGGCAGCACAGAAAGGGTCCCCAAACCATCGTACAGCTGCAGGGAGGGAAAACACAGCCACCGTGGCAAGCTTTCGGAACACGCCCCTCCACTCCACAGCCAGGGAGTACAGGATTGATTTTACCATTTGGTTAGTGAGGAAACGAAGGCACAGAAAGACCAGAAACTTTTCAAGAAGGCCCAGCAGGGCAGCGGCCAGGCCAGCGCTCCCAGTTTGGAGTAGGAGACAAGAGGACCCTCATTCTCACTCCAACTGGGGAGGCAAAGCTGACCCTGGGCTGAGCCGGGAGGCCCTCGAGGCTGCCCTGTGAGGGGAGAGGCCATGTGTCGGGGCCTGGCTTGTCCGGACCAGGGAGGGACCATGTGAGTTAGCAGGCTGGAATGCATAAACACCAGAGAGCCCTCCACCGATAACCCGCCGCGCTCCCTGTTCCGCCCCAGAGGGTTGCTGCCCCTGCTCATGTGGGCCAGGTCTGAATCGGGGCTGGATTTTAATTAGCCAGAACAGAATTCACTCGTCAGCGTCCCCACAAAGTGCCATGAAACAGCCAAGGCCCCTGGGCTGTGATCCGGCCACAGGACAGGAGATGAGCTGCTGGCCTCCCTGCATCTGGGGCTCAATTTGTGTTTTCTGGACCATTTAATGTGGAGTTTATTTTGGATTTTCAAGGGCCGTTGTTTCCTGGAATGCGGGTGGATTTTTCTCCCCAACCTCAGGCTTCTTGGGAGGGATTTAGGAGCCACAGCCCTCAGGGAGAGGAGGTGGAGAGAGTTGGGTGCTGGATGCCCACCGTGACCTTGGGTGCCTCCTCTCTGGGACCCCCAGAGCTACCGCTGCAGGACTGGCCAGACGAGGGCTGCCCAAGACTCAGTCACGGGCACCAAGTACAACCACAGGGTCGCTCTGTCTGGCCATTCCCACACATGACCTGCACTGCAGCGGGTCCTCAATTCCTCACTGGCAATGGCAAATTCCAGAAAACTGAAAACTGGGCATCCATTCATAATTCATTTGGTGGCAGGACCTTTGTGTACCCCACAAAGACCATCGATGTGTGCAGTTCTGGGTGCTGCCTCCACCCCCCCGGGGGCTTACACCTGCGTGTGCCACACTTCATCCCACTGGAATCCAAACTCCTGAGCTCCAAGGCACAGCTGGCCCGAGGGTCTGCACCTGCGGCCCGCGGGTCTGCCCGCGCTTCTCTGTTGTGCCGCTAACCTGTCTCTTTACGCTTAAACGGCCACTTGCGACCTGCTCTAAGCATCAGTATCTGAGAAATCACAGGTTTACTGTGCCGGCTAAGTCTGTCTAACAAATATAACTATAACTATTGATTATAACTATAAATACAGATTATAAGTAGCAAAGCCAGCGACGTTTGTGTGCCAACTAAAGCTGTCACACAATCACCACCCATGCCACCCTGTGGGCCGTGCTGGGCTGGCAGGTCCCAGGTGCACCAATGCCCTTTTGCTGTAAATAATCACCATGTCCGGCCCCTGGGGCTCCCCACCGGCGGGAAGATGGAAGCGTGCAAGGGCAGCCTCGTCACATCCCAAAGAGGCAGGAGGGGAGCAGGGGTCCCCGTGGGGCACATTGGCCCCTCTGGGTCCTGCAGAACCGGCTGTTGGCCCAGGCCATTGGGGCATCTCCCCATGCTGCGGCCCTGACTGAGGAGGGCTGGGCTGAGTGTGTGCAGGGTGGCTCTCGAGCCGTGCCCATCGCCGTGACCTGAGAGCCTGCCGTCGGTGCCCTGTCCCTGCAGCTGCAGAAGATGAAGGAGAAAAAGGGCCTGTACCCCGACAAGAGCGTCTACACCCAGCAGATAGGCCCCGGCCTCTGCTTCGGGGCACTGGCCCTGATGCTGCGCTTCTTCTTTGAGGTACTGAGTCCCACAGGGAGGCAGTCCCCCGCCCCAGAGCCCACTTCCCCATGGCCCCGATCAGCCTGGGTGACAGGGCTGCACCCACCCAGGGAGGCTCCAGCAGCCAGCACGCCTACGTCCTCCATGGCCTGTAGAGACCTGGGGGTCAGAGAGAGGGGCCCTGCCTTTGGAGAGCTTGCATCTGAAATGACGAGCCCAGCCTGGAAGGGGCCTGAGGCTGGCAGCTGGGGAGGAGGCAGGGAGGGCAGGAGGGATGGGGGACGGGAGGAGGGTGCCCCGGCCTTGCTGTTAGAGGCCTGAGTGGCACCGACCTTCAGTGCTGAAGGGGCCTGGTGGAGGAGAGGCCACCGTGGGCTGGATAGTGGGGGAGGCACAGGGCAAACGTCAGGGAGGGGCGAGGCCGCAGACTGACCCCACCGCTCCACGCAGGACTGGGATTACACCTATGTCCACAGCTTCTACCACTGCGCCCTGGCCCTGTCCTTTGTCCTGCTGCTGCCCAAGGTCAACAAGAAGGCCGGGAACACAGGGACACCGGCCAAGCTGGGCTGTTCCTCCCTCTGCTGTGCCTGCATCTGACATTGCCCCCAGCTCCGAGCCCACCCTCCCACGTCTCATGCCCAGCAAGAGGCAGTCTCCTCCTGGGGCTCCTCCTGTCCTCCCCACTGGGGTGTCCAGGAGAAGCGGCCCCCAGGGACGGGCGAGGCTCCGCTACACCGTGCTACGTGCTGCTGAGGAACCCACGTCTCCAGTCTTCACTGGGCACTGGGCACCGTGCAGGAAAGAAAAGAACTTTCTCCTCCTAGGCCTTGTCCCCACCAACAGAGCGTCTGGCGGAACCCTCGGACCAGCATCTGCCCTGCTCACCTCCCTTCCCGTTCCCACCCCCGGCCGGGGGCCCAGAAGTCCTAGCCCAGTGCCAGCTGCGACGGGAGGGCCGCCTGCCACCCTGGGCCTGTGCCCTCCCGCGTCATCTGTTTTCTCTAGGAAGCTGGTATCACCACCTCAGTCCTCTGCCCTCAGGCTCTGAATGCAGCCATTTAGGAAGCTGGACCCAGCGGGGCCGGGGGTCCTGCTCTGTCCTGGCCCAGGCGTGCCCTCGACCCCACCCCTGCAGCCGGGACCCTCAGTCAAGCCGCTTCAGTAACAATAACCCCTAAGAAAGACCTCAATATATTGACCTCACCATGTGCTGCTTTATGTGTGTCCTCGTCCTTACGAGTCCACGAGCAGCATGTTATCACTCCCACCCCACAGGCGGAGGCCTGAGGCCCAGGGCCAGCAGCTTGCTCCAGGCAGAGTGGGGTGCCTTGTGCTGGAGCACCCTGCCCACGGTTACCTGCTGTGGAGGTGGGTGCACTGACCTTGAGCAGAGGCCTCAGGCCCAGAAGCGGGGCTCCCTCGGCCAGGCCTCTCTGCACAGGGAGGGTCCTGTCTGCCACGGGCCCCGGGGGGTGGCGGCAGTGGCCTCCCAGACATCACCTCACACACCTGAACCTCCCAGCGCCTCAGCCCCACGACCGCCCCACTGACTCGAGGCCCATCTGTCAGGCAGGAAGTTACCTACACCTGTCTGGGGCCTGTTTGTGTTTCCAGACGGTGTCTTCTCTTTGGGAGCAGTTACCCAAGTCCACTTCCCACCAGGCGGGGTGGCAGTTATGTGTCCTAAAGTCACCTCCTGCAGCTGTCAGGGGGCCTGGAGAGAGCTGGCTCCAGCACCTGGGGCTAGGGACAAGGTGGCTGTGTTGGCCCCTCCCCACAACGACGGCTCTGGCTCCTTGGCCTGCCCCCGTCTGTTGACTCCTTGAGCGCCCAGAGTTCCCCCCATCTCAGGGCTCCCTGGCCTGCCCCTTCCTTGCCCTTCGTCCCTCCTGGCCTGGTGGACAGGCACAGGGGACACCCACAAGCCTCAGCCCTTTTCTGGCCCCACAGCCTTCCAATGACAGAGCAGCCACTGCTGGCACCTACTGGTGCCCTGTGCTCTTCACACCCAGTCCTCAGGGTCCTCTCCAAGCCCTGGGGGCAGGAAAGCATCATTGCTCCCATTTTTCAGATGAGGACACTGAGGGTCACCAGTCTGGGGCTCCAGGGCCACCTACCCAGAGAAGCAGTCATCTGTGCTGCATGTCCCCAAGGCAGGGCTGGGAACATGGAGACCCGACATGTGAGAGGGGCACGGCACTGTCTCAGTTGGCTTCCAGTCTTCCTGGGGAGATGCACGCACACACACACCCACACACGTCACACACCACGAAGGGACAGGTGTCCTGGAACCAGTGTCCTCCCCTCTGGTCCCTCTCTCCATCTCCCCAGGGGACTCTATCTGATAAGTCCAGCACCAGGCGCTGGGTAAGGGGCAGACTCTGGGGATCGCCCCGGTGGGGGGAAGCCTGGGATGCTTCCTCCAGAAGCAGGTATCTGCAAGGTGGCTGGCCTCGGCCCATCACCCCACTGCCTCTATCCCTGCTGGTCCCCTTCACCCCTGCCCAGTGCCTCCCAGCTCTGCGGTCACACATGGAAAATCAGAGGCAGCCGGACACTCCGGGCAGGGAGGAGACAGGGCCTGCCAGGTGCTGAGGGCCACACTCACGGGCTCTTCACGGCGGCGCTGATTTATGAAGGCCGTCTGGGAACCCAGCCAAGTCTTTAAGTCGCGGACGATTAGGAGGCGCGCTCCAGCCCTCAGCTCATCCGCCGCAGGCTCGGGCGCCCGGCCTCGCGGGCTCCGGGCCCAGCTCACCCCTCCCGAGCAGGGCCGGCCCCTGCAGCGACCCCCAGGGACCCCAAGGCTCTGTCCTGATCCCACTTTGCAGATGAGGGCACTGAGGGCTGGGATTTTGAGCCTCTCTGGACAGCGGCTGCTGAGTTGGGACAGTACCAGGCTCTTGCCAGTGTCAGCCCAGCAGTGCTTCTTCCAGGAGCCTCAAACACCGAGGTCTTTGAGCTGTAATCTGACATCTTGTGGGCTGTAATCAGGGGCTAGGAGGAGTGCCCCGGGATGGGTGCCACATTGCTCCCTTGACACCCAGAATGGCAACCCTACACTTCAGTACTAACGAGAAAGAACCGCCACAGCCTTTGGACACAAACACTCTGAATCCTGAATCCCAGAGTTGCCGAGGCCTGGGGGCTTCTCGTCCCTGCATCTGAGAATCATGGCACCTGGAGCCAGAGAGAGCCCCCAGGGTCATCCCAGCCTGCCTCAGGCTCTGGGCAGAACTCCGTCTCCCACCAAGCCCTGACGGACGGACGGCTCAGGAACCCTGAGTCCTGAGATTCCCTCCAGTGAGTGCTTGGCTTGGAAAAGTAGTTCTAGATGTGCCTAGACGTTCCAGAGTGGCACCATCCGAGAGAACTGGCGGTAGCGGTGGACATGCTCCAGCTGTCCAGTTTGGCAGCCACTACCCCAGTGGGTGGGACTGAGCATCTGAAATGTGGCTGGTGCAACCTCAGGACTGCATCTTTAAACTTTAGTTAATTTTAATTAATTTAAATTTAAATAGCCACACGGGGAGGGTTGCAGATAAAACACAAGATGCCCAGTTGCATTTGAATTTCAGATCCACGGTAGATGATGACGTAGCGTAAGCATGTCTCATGAAATATTGGAAACATACCTGCATGAGACATACGAACACAGGATTTGTCGGTTATCTGAAATTCAAATGTAACCTGGTGTCCCGTGTCTTACCAGGCAACCCTACCCACATGGCTAGCAGCTACTGTGTCGGACAGCACATCTACATGACACAGAAGGGATGGGGCAGCTCCGTGGGCACAGGGCTTTGGGACACCCTGGGTTAAACCAAGAGGCACCAGCAGGAGGTCTGCAGCACCCCGCTCTGGCTGTGGTCTCACTGTCAGGACATGGGTGTTGTCCTTCCCCCAGCTGGGTCATTTCTAAATTGGGGGGGCTGGGTGGGCACAGACCCCACAGTAGCCTCCCTGTCCCTGGGCATGGCTTCCAGGGAGTGGAAGCAGCCCACGCCCCACCCATCCGAGCACCCAGGGCCGGCCATGCCTCGTCCCCTGGCCCTGGCCCAACCACATGTGTGTCCCAGTCTGGGCACACACACCCCCTTCTGGCACGTGTGCTTGGAGCCCAGGTCAGGGGGAGGGTGCGGCATACTGCGGGCAGCGCACACGCCGAGAAGTATTATAAACATTTACACCAACGTAGACAAAACAGTCTATTGTAGCGGCCGCCTCCACCCTCCCCGCGAGCTGGGGCGAGGTTGGCATGGCAGGGGGAGCGCTGGGCCCCCGCCAGCTCGGCCTCTGTTTGCACATGGAGGTGTGTGTTCGTCTGAGGCCAGTCTGCACGCTGTGGCCTTTGTCGTGTCTGCTACTGACATTTCCTGTCTCTGTTATTCTCCTCTCCAGTAAGATGATCTGAAACCCAAAACTTTTATTGCCCCTTTTAAAAAGGCTTTACAGCTCCCCACCTACTACATGTACCGTCCGCTCTCCGGAGCTGGGATTGTCGTTAGGGAAGCGTGCTGGGCACCGCGAAAGGAATTCGCCCTGGTCTCGGCCGCAGGGTCTTGGCTGGGGAGGACCTGCAGGAAAGGGGAGGGGGCGAGGGAGCTTTCTGCAGCGTCGGCAGGAAGCCCGGGGTGGACGTCTCCTCTGCTGGTTGGCTGGTTGACAGGGCAAGCTGCTGAAAGTGGTCAGAGGCAGCAGAGAGCGTGTGCCACTCGGACCCAGCCACCGTCCTGGCCGACCCCTGATGACCTGGTGACCTGGGGCTGTCTCCTCCCGTCTCTGCACCCTGTGTCCTCACCTCTAAATGGGAACAGCAGCCACACCCCACCGGCCGCTCAGGCCCCTTTGGGTGGACTAAGTCAGAGGCCGGCCGCACTGGAAAGGAGCCAGGAGAGTGAGAGGCCGGAGGGAGAGGCGTCAGCAAGATGCGGGCCGGGGGGGCTGGGACACAGGCCTCGGAATCACGCGGGCCTGCCCTCCGGCTCTCCCTCTGTGACCTTGGGCAAGCGCCCCACGTCCTTGCAGCCTGGTTTCCTCACTTGCAGTAGTGCCTGGCTCACATGGATGTTGTTACGATTAAACAAGACAATTCAATACAAAGCACTTAGCACAGTGTTTTTAAAATGGCAATCATGATTATTTTCATTATTATTGGTCAAGGGCAAGAAAGGGGATCTCTAGAATTTAACAGCAGTATCCTTGCTATTATCTGGAAGTAAGCAAGGGAGGCTGCCTGGAAGAGGCAGGTTTGAGACTGAAACTAGAAAAGCAAAGCGGACTGAACTGTGGGAGGCTGTGGACGCCTGGCTCTTGGGCCACCCGGTGACGGCTTCACATTTCCACAGGGACTGGCTGTGCCCCTGTGCCCCCAACGTCCCCCCGAGCACCCCCGCTCCCGACGGAGTGAATGGTGCCTGCATCCACCAGGACAAGAGAAGCGGGTGTGGCCGGCGTGTGTCTGCCTGGTGCTCACGGCCACCTTGGCCACCGGAGGAGGAAGCTGGTGGCTGCACTGGGCTTTTGTCCTGCCCACCTGCTCTCGGCAGGGAGGGCTTGCTGTCACCTTAGCGTGTGGACGGGACTGAGGTGGAAGTGAGGCTAACTTTGTGTCCCGGCCTTGCAGCCCTTGTAAAGGGCTGGTGGGTGACCCTTCCCCTCCATGTCATCTCCTGTCCATGCCCTGTGTCATGCCACCAGCTCTGCCCTGGGATTTTCTGTCCCTCTCCGATGCCTGACCTGGACAGAAGAAAGCAGGGGCCTCCGTTTTGGGTTTCAGATCTTCACCTCCTTCCTGAGTGTTGTCACAAGCCAAGGAGCTTTCCCAACCCCAAGGAGTCCCGGGGAGCCAGCCAGACCCAGGCTCTGCCTTCTGACCATCACAGCCTGACGGGGGAGGCTGACACAGAACTGAGCCATCATGGGGCTGGGGGGTGAGGTGACGGTCAGGAAGGCTTCACGGAGGGTGTCCAGAGACCCGGAGGAGAAGGGAGGGGGTGAAGGATCTGCAGGGGCAGACGTGGCTGTGGAGAGCCATGGGTGGCGCAAAGTGCGGAGTGAGGGGGCCGGGTTCGAGAGTCTGAGGGCTTTAGGTGGGGGAGCCTCGTGGTAGGGTATGGCTGCCGTGAGGACAGGGCAGAGGTGGTAGGAGACCAGAGGGCCTGCTGCCACGCGGGAGGAGGGTGTCACTGGGGCAGAGAGGGGGCTTAGGCAAGGCTTGACGGCCCCGTGGCCAAGCTGGTGGCCCCTGCGAGATGTGTCTGCACAGTGGCAGTTCTCAGCCCTGGTGCCCAGCCTGCGGGGGCTGCCCCATCTGGGAGGGGTGTGGGGAAAGTTATCACCAAAGCTTTTGGATGGCCGACTCGCTCTGTAATGCAGCACATTCACCCCAGTTTCCTGTGATTGCTCCCCTGTATCCTTTGCAGAACAGGAGAGAAAGGGATGGGGGGACAGCCAGCACAGGGCACAGTGTGCATCCCACAGCCACCACAGGGCCACGGCATGCCAGCCAGGCCAGGAGGCAAGTGGGACCCTCGTGAAGCCTGGGAACTGGGTGCTGGCCAGGAGTGTGTCCCGATCTGCACCGTGCTGCCACGCTCTGCCTGGTGTGCCGCAAGCAGGCACTTAAAAAATATTTGTCAAACAGATGGATGGATGGGTTTTTCCACATCTGCCTTGGCAAGGGCAGGCTTATGCCTCCTGGACTAATCCACGCTCAGTAAATGATCAGTCGGTGCCCACAGAAGCCTTAGCCCTGATCCCTGCTGACCTGTACACCAGCAGCAGGATGGAGCGGCCCACGGGCTGGGAGAGGAGCTGTCTCTGGAGTGCCCACATCAGGGCTATGTGGCCTTAAGCGAGTCCCTTCAGCCCCCAACACCTCTGTAGTGACACCTGCTTATCCAGCCAGGCCATCCAAGGGGACAAGGTAAAGACACCCTCCCTACCCTACTGCAGAGAACATGTTCTGACCCCGGGTCTGGCCATGCCCTGGTCCAGGAAGGTGACAGAGGCCAATGGACCTTCAATCTCACTGGAAAACCAGCACCACGTGGTCTAGGGTGAGGGGACTTGAGCTCTAGCTTCTCCCGACCCCAGGCACTGTGGGGAAACAGAGAGATGAAGGGTCTGGTCCAGCCCACAAGGGATACCCCTTCTCCAGGGAGCTGGGCTCAGCCCAGGAGGAGCCAGCAGACCACCATGACCCGCTAAGTTCAGGGCCAGCTGGGGAGCCCGGTTCCCTGGCTGAAGGCTGCGGGAGGAGGAAGAGGTGAGCCCGGAGCTTGGGGCAGCACACCCCAGCCTGCCAGGCCTGGCCGGGGCCCCCACCCAATCGCTCCCTTCCCTTCCGAGAAGCTGGGCCTCTTGTGTGCCTTCATTGGGTTTTGTTTTCCTAACAGCTCAGCTAACGGGAGCCCGCTGGCTTAGGGCCCCAGCTGGAGCCAGGCTATCGGGTAGCTGTGGCCACATCTGGAAGATGTTTGGGCAGAGACAGGCCCCCCGCACGGCAGCAGCCAGCCTCAAAGCAGCTGATAAGTCTGCTCGAGGCTCCGGGAAGCCGGCCTTAGACCACCCGCCCCTGCTACCCGAGCCTTCCAGGAGAGGGAGAGGAGGGGCAGAGGGGCCCAGGGCATTCTCTGGCCTCCAGCCTGACAGCTGATTCCAGAAATCATGGCATAGCAGGACCGAAGGTGTCAGCACAAAAGGCAGCATTGGAGGCCGTGAGGTCTGGCTCATCCGTCCTGCAAACACCTGCT
This sequence comes from Galeopterus variegatus, assembly GCF_000696425.1. Lineage (NCBI taxonomy): Eukaryota > Metazoa > Chordata > Mammalia > Dermoptera > Cynocephalidae > Galeopterus > Galeopterus variegatus. Next base: position 159,032 of record NW_007728256.1, on the reverse strand, counting down.
CTTTGAAGCTGGGCCCCACATCACCTGCAACCTGCTAATTGTCATGATCACCCCATGACAGACTTTACGCCTGGAAGGGGTTGTCACACCTGTGACCACACCCTCCCCTTCACTCATCCTAGCCATTTTGGCTCTTCCCATTTTACAGGTTGGAAAACTGAGGATCAGTGAAGTGTCAACTCTCACCCCAATAGAGCCAAGATTGGCCCCAGGTTTGGGGTTTCCCAGTCCCGTGTGCTGTCCACTGCCCCTCTTGGCCTCCTGTGCCCCGCTCTGCCATCTGATGGCACGATGGAGGACTTTGCTGTGGACATCGCAGCCACCAGCACTGCTTCCTGGACTGTGAGTCCTCAGGGAACTGAGGCTTCCAGGAATTGGGTTGCCACTTCTACTATGCAGTAGGGTCCCCCCTGCTGGGCAGGAATTCTGGGCACCCCCACCGAGCCTGGTGCATGACTGATCATAGAAATAAACAATCAGAAAACGAGGCACGCAGAGGAGGCAGACGGAATGAGCAGCCGACCGCTGGCTTTCTCAGGGCCTGCCAGATGCTGTCAGAGTGCATCGCGGACATGAGCTCAGGTCTCACCACTACCTGCAAGACAGGCACCGTGATTGCGCCGGTTTGATTCATTATGACGTCTTTTTCTTAATTTGCAGATAAGGGGTTCTCAAGCCATGTTATCACCATTATTGTTATTGATTTCTAACTGGCCCTGAGGTCAGAAAACAGTCTATGAGATACCAGTCCTTCAAAATGCCTGATTCCCTTTCTGACCCAGTATGTGGTCAGTTTTCACAACTGCCCTGTGTGATCCTAAAAAAGCATGTTCGTTCTTCACGTTCTGTCCATCAAATCAGGCTTATGGGTTGTGTTGCTTAAACCTTCTATATCCTTACTAAGTAAGTGCCTACCTGCTGTAATTACTGAAAACAAACCTCCCGCTCTGGAAAGTACAGCCTTGGAAACAAATGCTGCTGGGACAAGTGGGTGTCCACACGCACAAAGAATGAACCTCGACCCTTCCCCAAAATTAACCCAAAAAACCAAAATTTTTCTAGCAGAAAACATAAGAGAAAATCTTTGTGACCTTGGATTAGGCAAATATTCCTTAGATATGACACCGTTAAGTGTGATCCATCAAAGAGAAAATTCATAAACCAGACCGTCCAAGTTTAAAACTTATGTCCTTCAAAAGACATCATTAAGAAAACAAAAAAGATGAGAAACAGACTGGGAGGAAATATCTGCAAAACATACTCATATGATAAAGGACTTGTATTCATAACATATAAACAAACTCTCAAAACTCAATGCTAAGAAGATACACAACCCAATAAAAAATAGGCAAAGGATCTGAACAGACACTTCACCAAAGATTTGTGAATAACCAGGAAGTTCGAGGGTACTTCAAAAAGCTCACGGGAAGATTTGTGTTGTCTTTCAGTCCTGTTTTCTCATGGACTCTCTGAAGCCCCTCGTGCTGGAAAAGACGCTCGCTATCAGAAGACTTTAGAGAATGTGAAGTAAAACCACTGAGATGGGGCCGGCCCGGTGGCGCACTGCTACAGTGCGCCGCTTAAGAAGCGCGGCGGCACTCCCGCCCGAGGGTTCGGATCCCACATACAGACCGGTTCCCGCTCACTGGCTGAGCGAGGCGCGGGAGCAACACCGAGGGTTGCAATTCTGTTGCCAGTCCCCGGTCCGGTACGGGGGCAACACTGAGGGTTGCGATCCGTTGCCGGACACGGAAAAAGACAAAAGACAAAAAAAAAAAAAAAGAAACAGACTCATACAATTTCCAGAAGAGGAAAAACTACAGAGATAGAAACAGATCAGTGGTTGTCTGGGGCTGGGTGTGGGAGCAGGAGTAGGCTACAAATGACACAAAAGAGCTTTGGGGGATGATAGAAGTCTCCCAAAACTGGGTTGGAGAAGTGGGTGCGTAACGATGTCAATTTAGAAAAACTCACTGACCTTAAAATGGGCGAATCTGTGAAGTGTAATTGTGAGTCCATAAGCCTGTGCTTTAAACCATCTCCCACTCTAACAGTGAGTTTGTTATTTCTCCTTGTAGTTCTGCCAAATTTTGCTTTATGTATTTTGAGGTTTTATCATTAGGCACATTCAAGGTACGAAAAGCTACACCTTCCCAATGATCATATTTTTTATCATTAAGCAATCAATTCCTTATTTCTAGTAGTTCTTGTTGACTTAAAGTATATTTTTCTGATATGACTATAGTCTTTCCAGTTTTCTTTGGCTTAGTATTTGCATAAACTTTTACTTTCTCTGTTTTTGTACCTTTGTGTTTTAGATGTTTCTCACAGAGAACTTATAGCTTAATTTTTTTCCCTTTTATCTGGCCCCAAATCATTATCTGTTGATTATAACATTCTTTTAGTTTTTATGTATTGTAATTGCTAATATATTTAGACTAATTTCTACCATCTCGTTTTGCCTTTTGTATTGATTCTGTCTTTTGTCTGTTTCTTTTTCTCTCCTTTCTTGCCTTCCTTTAAATTATTAGATTTTTAAAATTCTGTTTTCCTGTCTATTGGGTTAGAATTTCTCATATTTGGGCCGGCCCGGTGGCACACTGCTATAGTGCGCCGGTTGGGAAGCGCGGCAGCGCTCCCGCCAAGGGTTCGGATCCCACATACAGACCGGTTCCCGCTCACTGGCTGAGCGAGGCGCGGGAGCAACACCGAGGGCTGCGATCCCATTGCCGGTCCCGGTCCGGTACGGGGGCGACACTGAGGGTTGCGATCCGTTGCCGGACACGGAAAAAGACAAAAAAATAATAATAATAAAATAAATAAAAATTTTTAAAAAAAGAATTTCTCATATTTGCTAAATCCCATTGTTGCTACTGAAAAGTAAGCTTCCAGCTTAATCATGTTTGAAGGTAATATACACTTTCTCTCTGACTCTTTCTCAAGACTACTTTTGGTCTTTGGCATTCTGCATTTTTATTTTGATGTTACTAGGTGTGAAATCCTTTTTCTTTATCTTGCTTGAGAACCACTGGGCTTCTTAAATTTGTGGGTTGCTGTATTTCATTAGATTCGAGACAGTTTCAGCCATAATCCTCTTCCGATATCACCCCACCCCTATTCTCTCTCTCTTCATTTTCTTCAACTCTAGTTAACAATACATTTACCTTTGCTCTCTATTCTCTGTGGTTTTTGTTTTGTTTTGTTTTGTTTTTAATATCTCCTAGTTCTTTATCTTTTGGGAGTACAATTTTCCTAATTTCTTTTGTCTTATCCTTCAGTTCACTAATTCCCTCTTTAGTTGTGTCTAAAATTGCTGTTAAACTATTTTTTGTTTTTCATTTCAAGAATCCTGTTTTTTATTTCTAGGAGTACATTGGGTTCTTTTTCGAGTATGCTTGCACTTTAATAATATAGTCAAGCCTCTTTTATTTTTCTATAAAACATATTCATTTTATTTTCTGGTTCTGATATTTCCGATATCTGACTTTCTTGGCTGATCTGAGTCTATTGCTGTGACATTATGGTATTTATACATTGGTTTTCACCCATGGTTCCTGGCTGATGCTGCTCTCTGACCTCCTGCCCTCCTTTCACCTGCTCCTTTTTGTCCCCAAGGCAGGAAATTCTCTGACTTACCTTAGCTGATTGTAAGTAATAAGACCCCCATTTCAGGAGGGTCCTGCCACGTGCCTGGGAGGAAGGAATACTGCACAGACAGACTGTAGGAATAAGTGTGAAAACACACACACACACACACACACACACAAACTGCATTTCCTCTACTCTCAAAGCACAATCTTCAACACAGAAAACCGACTTCTGACTACTGTGACCAAATGCATGGGAACTTCTTTCCACCAGCAAGCAAGCCAGCAATTCTGCAGCAGACACCAGCAGGGTGCCCTCCCGTTCAATTCTAACACTATCTACCTGGAGGTAGTGTCAGATCCACAGGATGAGGGCTCAGTTCCCAAGACTGTCCCCACTTCAGATGCCAGTCACAAGCCCAGGCCTCTGGAACTTCTGACCAACCAGCTATAAGTCAGGGTTCTCGCGATTGCCCCTTGGGTTCAATTTGTCTGTCTGAGCACCTCACAGAACTCAGGGAAACATGTACTTACGTTTAGCAGCTTATGATAAAGGATGTTACAAAGGATACAGGTGAAGAGAAGCATAGGGTGAGGTATGAGAGAAGGGGCACGAGGCTTCCATGCCCTTCCCTGGCACCACCCTCCAGGAACCCCCTTGTGTCCAGCTATCTGGAAGCTCCCGAACCCTGTGCTCTTGGGTTTTTATGGCAGCTTCATGACATAGGCATGACTGAAGCATGGGCAGCTGTGTGGAAATGTGATTGGACAGAAAGGTATGATCTAACACTAACAGACCGGGTGGGGAAGCCCAGCAAGGCCTGTCTGTTCAGATTCTTCTTGGCCTGTCTGTGCAGCGTTCCTTCCTCCCGGGCACGGGGCAGGACCCTCCTGAAATGGGGGTCTTATGAGCTACAATCAGATAAGGCAGGCCAGAGAATTTCCTGCCTGGGGAGAAAAAGGTGAAAGGAGGGCAGGAGGTCAGAGAGCAGCGTGAGCCTGGAACTTGGACAAAAGTCAGTGCATAAACACATGATGTCACAGAGGCCATGGGGACCCGGACAGACAGGACTCATGTGTGTGCTTCCCACTCACCACTCACACAGTTGCCTATTATTTCTCTTGGCTTTTACCCATGGTGCCTTGTTTCCTCATGTGTTTAGTGATTTTTGACTCTGAACTGCTCATTTGCTGTGGAACTTTGGGGAAGTTTTCCGAGGCCTAAGGTGAAGGCAGATTCCTTTAGTGAGTGCTTGCATTTGCTTCCGTCAAGCAACTGGGCACTTCCAGGCCAAGAATCCTTTAGTCAAAATCCCTTGTTTGAGGTTTGGGATAACTGAGGAGGTGTAAACCCAGGCTGTACACACACGAGAGTCAGCTGATAATGGCAAATTCTTGGAGAAGTTTTTCCTATTCCACTCAGCACCAAAGCCAGAGACAGAGGGCATGGAGGTGGGAGCTGTGGGGTGTGGGCTCCCTAGCTTGCCTGACAGAGGGGCACAGTCCTGGGGAGTCCCAGACTCCTGAACAAGGCCGGGCTCCATGCTTTATCTTCTACCCTTGCAGTGGATTGAATTGTGTCCCCCTAAATTTCAATGTGTTGGAGGCTTGGTCCCCAGTGTGACAGTGTTAAGAGGGTGGGACATCCTACTATGGTAATTTAAAGGCAGAGCCTTGAAGAGGTGACTAAGTTGATGGTTTAATGGTGGTCTGGGCATGGTTCCAAGGGCTTTAAAAGCAGCCAGTTGAGAAGGTTAGCTCTCTCTGCTCTGCCATGTGAGACCTCTGCATTGCTGTAAAACCACCACCAAAGACCTTCACCAGATGTGTTCCCTGGACTTAGGACTTCCCAGCCTCTGAAACTGTAAGCAATAAATTTCATTTTCTTACAAATTACCCAGTTTCAGGTATTTACTTTATAAGCAACAGAAATGAGCTAATACAGAAAATTGGTACCAGCAGTGGGGCATTGCTTATAACAAATACTTGAAAATGTGGAAGTGGCTTTTGAACCGGGTGTTGAGGAGAAGCTGGAAGAATTTGGAGGAGCAGGAGAGAAAAAGCCTACCTGCTGGCGGGAGTTTAGAAGACAAGAAAACCAGGGAAAGTTTGGAACTTCTTAGAGACTGGCTACATGGTGGCGAGCAGAGTGCTGAAAGAAACATGGACAGTAAAGGACATCCTGAGGAGACCTCAGATGTAAGTGGGAAGGGACACACTGGAAACTGGGGCAAAGATCACCCTTGCTATGAACTGGCAAGAAACTTGGCTGCATTCTGTACGTGTCCAAAAGCTTTACAGAATGTGGAACTTCAAGGTGCTGACCCAGGGCATTTGGCAGAAGAAATTTCTAAGCAGCAAAGTAATCAGGAAGCTGCATGGCTGCTTATGACAGCTGAGTTATGGCAGAAAAAGCATGAGATAAAGCCAGAATTTATAATTTAAAAGAAAACAGAGGGCAAAAAATTGGAAAACCTTCAACCTGGCCACAAAAGCAAGGGTGTAGCCGAGGTACCCTTTGCTAAGGAGATGAGCACAGAAGAAAAGGCTCATGAAGAGAAGGGAAAAAGGAACGTGAAGGCATTTCAGAGATGTGGGAGGCTGCGTTTTCCATTATAGACCCAGAGGCCTAGAGAGACAGAACAGTCTCAGAGAACAGGCCCGAGGCACCCTCCACAGGGTCACTGCCCAGGGTCACCTTGGGAAACTGCTTCCAGCACCAGCACCCCAGCTGCTTTGGCTGCTGCAGCTGTGACTAAGTTGGCCCCAGGTGTGGCTGGGCCTGCAGCTTTGGAAGACACAAGCTGAAAAAGCCTTGGTGGTGTCCACGTGGTGTTAGGTCTGCGGGCTCACAGAATGCCAGGGCTGTGGAGGCTTGGGGGATCCTCCACCCCAATTTCAAAGGATGTATGGAAAAGTCTGGGGACCCAGGAAGAGATCTGTCACAGGGGCAGAGTCACTGCGTAGAGTCTTCACTAGAGCAATGCTGAGCAGAAACATGGGGTCAGAGTTGCAGCAGAGAAACTGCCTGGGGAGTCTGAGCCCGCAGCCGCGGCGCCCCCTTTGCTTGGCGAGCGGTGAGCCCAGCTGCGTTTCAGAGGAGCAGCGGCCTCCCCTTTCCACTCCCCAAGCAAAGTCAGCCTCAGTGTCACGTTCCTTCCCGGTCCCCTCTCTTCTCCATCCCACCCTGAGTATTCCACACTTCCCAGTCCGCTCAAGACGACACTAGAGAAGATGGGCGTTATTTTTTCCATCCAGAATTTTTAGCTATTTTTAGTGAGAGTGCTTGTGCAGTTTAACTGCCCATATTTTTAGGAACAGAAATTTTTGACCTTATTTTACAGATAAGGAAACTGAGGCAGAGGAACATTATGCAGCTCACTTAAAGTCACAGAGCCAGTAAATCACAGATTCAGACCTTGGAAGCCTGGCAGCCTGGCTCTAAGGTCTGTGATCTCAACCTCTGCCATTCTCAACAAATGCATCCGTAATTAGTGAATTCATTCATTCACCAACTATTTGTTGGGCTGCTTCCATGAGCCAGTTCCATGAGCTGTTCGAGGCCCTGGAGATACAGCAGGGGATGAGACAGCAACACCCCTGCCCTCCAGGGCTCCCGCGCAGTGGGAGCGGGCATGGGAGCGAGGGTAGGGGGCCTCAGGGGCCCATCACAGGCTGCAGAGCCCCCTTGCAGGGGCCCAGGAGGAGCCTGCAGGCAGGGCCAGCAGTGGTGGTTAGGGGAAGCAGGGTCTTGAGACTGGGAACCCTCCCCTAGGTGCCCTGAGACAGCCCGTGCCTCTGGGAGGCAGCCCCAGAAATGAGCCCACGAGGCCGAGGGGGCCTGGAGGCACACAGGTGTGCAACTTGTCCAAGGTCCAAGGCCCAGCCGACACTTGAACACAGACTCACAGACTCCCCTTCTCCCCTTGAAGGCAAATGCTTCAGCACGGACTGGGGAAGGACTTCCGGGCCAAAACCTCTGGGTTCAGGGATGGCAAAGGTCATGGAGGCTTCTCTCTGCTGGTTACTGTGGAGGTCACGATGAGGAGGTGACAAGCTATCCCACTGGAAGCCAGGACCTTGCCTAATTTCACCAGCCTGAAAGGATGTCCCATCACGCCAGGCTGTAGACTCGCCTTCTTAGCCCCTGAAATACCTGGGAGGTCTTTAGGAAGTCAACACATTTCCCCAAACTCTGCAGAGGAGGCCCCCAAAGAGCCCTGACACCTGTGCTGGTGGCTCCATGGTCAGCAGAACTGCTGGGGAGGGGTGAACTTTCCACTGTGTCACTGGGGAACAGCTGGGCACAGCTGCGTGCTGAGGACACTCACCCAGCTCCGCCTGGAACACAGGGTCAGACGCCATTCCCAGCACAGGCCCCGCTCCAGCAGGCCAGGCCAGGGGACAGTGTGTCCTGGGGCTTGGCTGGCCCCATCCTAGCCTGACAAATCAGTCCCCCACCCCTCCAGCCCCAAACCAGGAACGAACAAGCTCTTCCTCCGAGGCCTTCCCACGCTGGGTGCTGTGTGTTCAGTAGGGGCAGGTGCTGGCATTCTCCCAGTGTGGCTGGGGGCAACAGCTGGAGAGGGAAGCTTCTAGAACCCGCACTGTGGCTCTCATCGTCCTGCTCAGGAGACAACATTGGGAACCTGAGGAACTGATGACCACTGTCCCCAGACCCCTGCACCCATGCCGGTGCAGGCCAAGACCTCCCTCCGGTGAAGCAACACTGCACATGGGCCAGCAGCCCACCCGCCCTGTGCCCAGCAGGACCATCTGCACTCAGCCCCTATTTCCTGCTTGGAAACTGACTTTGAGATCGTGCTGCAGCGTGTCAACCTGGACACCTCCAGCAGGTGGGCCTCACCTGCTCCCAGCCTTGCTCCCATCATGCGTCGGCCCCACCCGGCATGCACTCCATGCCTCTGAGTGTGCACACATGAACACACGTGTGTACTGTTTCCTGCACCTGACACCTTCACACGTGCCACTGCTCCCTGCCTACTGCAATCTTACGAATCCTTGAAGACCCTGCTCAAACCCCACCTCTTCCACAGCCCTCGCTAGCCCCTCTGCATGGCCCTTCCACGAGCCCCTCCCCGTCATCACTGGTCTTGGGGGAGTGTCCTGCACCCACAGAGGTGTCTCCCCAACCTGACGGAGCCCCCAGAGAATTGATTCAGTCTCTCTGCCTGCTCCTCAGCCCATGTGGTCAGCTGCCGCCCTGTCAGTGTGTGATGAACTGAGAGCTTTCAGGTGTATTCATTAATTTTTATTTTACTTTTTCCCCACAAGCAGCACATTAGGTCTGCAATGATTCTAGGTTTGTTCAAAGCAACCATCTGACTTTTTCAAAAATTATCCCACTCATAAGCATTGTAGAAAAATTTACACATACAGGTAAACAAAAAGACCATTAAATCACCTGAAACCATAGACGTTTGTCTCTGCGGCCATGTAGGTAGGGCTGCTGTTCTAAGCCCAATCCACCTATTAACTCGTTTAATCCCCATGATACTCCTGAGAGGCAGACGCCAGCATCATCCCATTTTACAGCTGGGGACACTAAACCGCAGAGAAGTTGGGCAGCATGCCTGAAGTCAAGGTCAACTGGGCAGTGACAGAGCAGGACTTGAGCCCTGGCTGCAGGATCCAGTGCCCATGGTCTTGACCACTGTGCCCTTTCCTATGCATACCAACATCCATTATTTAGCACAACTGGGATCATGCAACAGTCTTTTCTGCCTCTTGCCTCACCGTACAATCATGAGCACCTTCCCAGGTCAGGACCACTGTGCTATTTTTCAAGTCTGTCACATCCAGACCACCAGGTCAGCTTGAGCTGAGACAGCATGCATAGCACTCCCGGGAGGGATCTTGTCCAGGATGGCTGCACACCCAGTCTATCGCTGGGCCCCAGGAGCCCTTCCCAGAGGCCAGGCCACTGCTCCACCCCAGCCACCTGGCGGGAGCGAGGATTTCAGCTCCAGACGGAGGAAAGACCAACTCAGCTGCAGTGCAGCTTCCCAGAGGCCAGGGACCACTTCCAGGCCCTCAGGTCTGCATTTCAGGCCAACCAGCTTCAGGGGAAGTGTAGGGGTGGGGGTGGGGGTGGGGGAAAGGCCAGACAATGAGACCTTGACATTATGCAGACACTTGGGAGATTTCTAATCACAGGAACCCTCCCCCCCCACCTTCCCTGAGAGCCAGTGTGAGTGAATTGAAGCATGAGGCACTTAGGGTAGATTGGAGAGAGAGCACTGGTCCTTGAACCATGGATCCCTAATAGCAGACATCCTCAGACGTCAGAGCCTCCCCTGCATCTACAAGTCTGCCCGGGACAAGGCGTGCCCTCTGCACCATGGAGAGGCTCCACAGCTGTTCCCTGGTGAACTACACTTTTTGAAACACCAGCCACCTGGAGAGAGATGTGGGGCTCCCACCCAGATCTGGAGGCTCTTTCATACAAGCCCCTCATCCCGTGTGCACCTGGGAGAGTGTTCAAAGCCCGAGCATCCATGAACTGAAGACCACCCGCTTGACTGTTTCGGGGACCAGACACCTGCTATTGGAGTGCTTTCTTAGGTGCGTTATGTCTGGACTTTTTAAAGAGGGAGGGAGAATAGCCTGGGCTGGAGGAGGCGGTCTGGGAAGAGCCCATTTCTCAGCAACAGCAGAGGGCCCGAAGGCCACTCCAGTTTTAGCCTGGTGAGTAAGAGTATTGTGGGAAAGGGATGGTGAAGTGGGAGAGCTGGCCCCTGAGGAGCCCAGCCTCCCCCACCCTGTGGTGCTCAGCACGCAGCTCTGGGCCAGGAAAGCAACGGCATCTGTAGTGGGCTCCGGAGCTGCCTGCATCCCTGAGCTCCCACCTGGCCCACAGGCAGAACAGGGGGCCCAGCAGCTGCAGAGAGCTCAGGCTCACTGTGGTCCACTGGGCTTTCCACTAGCTGGCAGCGGTTCCCAGCCGTGGGGCTCTGAGGTTGGACCCCAGACCTCCAGCCAGGGGGCGCTATTGCTGCCCTCGGGCTGGAAGGTGTCTTGCAGCGAGCACATCTTTTCTGCTTAGATGGTATGTTCATATGGGCCACCACTCATATGGGACCACAGAAGATCGTGGCCAGAAGCTGGAAGAAGGCCAGGCAGTCACAGTGTGAAGGCCACCTGGCTGGTGGACACAGGGGAGGCCTGACTTGGTGGATTCAGGGCTAGTTAATGTCCCAGCCACTGGGGCAGGATCCCCAAGCCCTCCAGCCCTCCCCCAACTGTGCCCACAGCAAGGCCTGTGCCTGGACAGAGGAGGCTTCCATTCCAGACACAGAAAGGCCCTGACCCCATCAGCAGCCCCTTCCGCCTACGCCACTCCCCTGGAATGTCCAAAATCTCCAATGCATACGAGCCTGCTGGCCAGTCCGTTTAAAGACAGCAGAGACCTGGTATCCATCCCCCAGGCCTGAGAAAGCAAATCTACTCCTTATCTGCAAGGAAGGAGCCGGGGCTTCTCAGAAGAGCATTTCCTCTGGCAGCTGATCTGTGGGCTCCAGAGGCCCCTCCCAGTAGCTGCCCTTATGCGAGCCCGTGGGACTGCAGCGTCTCTGCTGGCCTCCTGGTCACAGAGTTGACGCAGGCCAAGCTCCTCAGACGGATATTCTGCATTCTTCTGAGATGACGCCTTCGAATGTTGGGGGTGGAGCAGGCACCCCATCTGCTCCTCCCCCTAAAAAGTATGGGTGTCATTACACACACATGTGGCTGTCAGGGGCAACAGGACCAAGTAAAGCCAGGCCCGGGCCTTGTGAACACACACAGTTACAGAAGACATACATGCACGTGGACACATGCACGCAAACACCCACGTGGCATCTGTGTGTGTCCCCACTCCCAGACCAGCGCTGAGTGCCCAAGGCTGGGCTCTCCCCACCCAGCCTGCTTGCTCCCCAGCCCCTCCCCCACACCCAACGCCAAGCCACCTCCCACCCGGGGCATCTGCAGGTAACTCTTGGGCTGGCCCTGAGCTCACACGTCACCTCCTCCAGGAAGCAGCCTGGTCCCCACTCTCCTATGTCCCAGGTATCCCATGCACGCCTCCCCTGCCCCTGCCTGCCCAGCGGTTTTATGGTCTCCCCTACCAGACAGGGAGCTCGCTCTGGACAGGGAGGGGTCCTGCCTCTCAATGCCCGGAACAGAGCTCGGCACCAAGTGCACTTGAGAAGCATTTGACAAACACACGGATAATGTCATGACATCCACAAGGGGCCAAACCGGGCTGCTGGACAGGAAGTGGCACGTCCATCCACACATACCTGGATGTGGGTGGGCTCATCCTCCCTGGTCTGAGCAGGCAATGGCCCAGGCAGCTCTCTGCACCCTGAGAAGAGCTGGTGGAGAAATAATGGTGGGCACTGGCTCTGCACAGGACGAGAGCCCCTGGCCCTCAAGGGTGGGCTGTCCAGGATCTACAAATTACTGAAGTCCCAAGACACTGGGATTCTCAAACTCCCAGCCCAAATTCCTCTTCCCCAAGGTCCCACCTCCACACCCACTTCCAGAAACTAGACAGTCAGGGTGGATGGAGGGGTCAGGGGTTGGAAGTTCCCTCCACCCCCAGGGCAATGGCCGGACCCCTGGTCTCCTCCTGAATCAGGATTAGGAGCTGTCCAGGGTCAGGAAAGCTGGGATCCTAGGCCCTGTGGCCTGGCCTCCCTCTTGCTGTACTCTGCCTGTGGCCAGTGGGCACTCCCAAGGGGTATGGGAGGGAGTGGAGGGTGCTCTGGGCCCTGGACATGTGCTGCCAGCCTGGGAATCCCTTGTGCCCCTCTCCTAGAAGCCTACCAGTAAGCCCCCAGAACTCACCCAGACCTAGAAATGCCCCCCACCAGCTTGGGGCCCTGCTAGTCCTTCAGGTCTCATGAAAACATCAGTGGGCTCTAGGATTAGTAAGCAGAGTGACATGGGCAGGAGTGGTGACCCAAGACCCCCTGGTTCCAAGGCAGCAGCTGAGGAACAAGGGCTCCCATGACTCAGGCACACCAGGCCCTGCATTAATCTGTTTCTCTGCTTATAACAGAATCCCTGAAACTGGGTGATTTACAAAGAAAGGAAATTTATGTCTTACAGCCTTGGAGGCTGGGAAGTCTGTGGTCTGGGGGACACATCCAGTGAGGGCCTTCTCCCGGGCAGGAACTCTCTACAGGGTCCCGTGGTGAGCAGCTTATCACATGCATGGCAAGAAATGACAAGCGCAAGAGGAAAACCTCCTCACTGCTCTCCTCGTAAAGCCATCAGGGCCACGCCCATTAAACCACCAACCCGTCACTCCATGAATACATCAATCCATTCCCAAGGGCACCCATATGGATTGTGTCCCCCAAGTTTTATGTATTAGAAGCTTGATCCCAACTGTGACTCCTAAGAGAGTGCGAAATCCTATCATGGTAATGAGGACCTTCCTAGGGAATGGATTGATGATGGTGGTCAGGGGTGTGGTTCTGAGGGCTTTAAAGGAGAGCGCATGAGAAGCCGTCTCTCTCTCTCTCTCTCTGCTCTGCCATTTTCTGCCATGTGAGACCCCTGCATTGCTGTAAAGTCACCACTACCATGATCCTCACCAGATGTGTTCCCCGCACTGTGGACTTCCCAGCCTCTGGAACTGTAAGTAATAAATTTTGTCTTCTTGTAAATCAAAGAGTTTCAGGTATTTATGTTACAAGCAACAGAAATAGACTAAAACAGAAAATTGGTACCAGAGAAGAGTTGCTTATGACAAATACTCAAAAATGTGGAAGCGGCTTTGGAACTGGGTGCTGAGGAGAAGCCAGAAGGATTTGGAAGAGGAGGCTAGGAAAAGCCTAGATGCTGGCGAAAGTTTAGAAGACAAGAAAACCAGGGAAAGTTTGGAACTTCTTAGAGACCGGCTACATGGTGGCGAGCAGAGTGCTGAAAGAAACATGGACAGCAAAGGCCACACTGAGGAGACCTCAGACGAAGTGGGAAGGGACACACTGGAAACTGAGGCAAAGATCACCCTTGCTATGAACTGACAAGGAACTCGGCTGCATTTTGTTTGTGTCCAAAAGTATTATGGAATGTGGAACTTCAAGGTGCTGACCCAGGGCATGTGGAGGGAGAAATTTCTAAGCAGCAAAGTATTCAGGAAGCTGCATGGCTGCTTGCGACAGCCTACGCTGAGTTATGGTGGCAAAAGCACAGCATTAAGCTAAAATTTATAACTAAAAGGGAAGCGGAGCATAAAGATTTGAAAAATCTGCAGCCTGACTATGTGGTAGGGAAGCAAAGAGCATTTTCAGAAGAAAAATGAAATGATGCCTTGAAGATTAGTGCAGCAGAAAGGGATTATCAAGAGAAGGGGAAAGGCCCTGAAGGCACTGCAGAAGCCCCTGGGGCCAACCCTTCCATTTCAGGCCCAAAGACCTAGGGAGACAGAACGGTCCTGGGGAACAGACCTGAGCCACCCTCCACGGGCTTGCTGCCCAGGCCCACCTCAGGAAGCTGCTTCCGGCACCAGCACCCCAGCTGCTCTGGCTGCTCCAGCCATGGCTAAATTGGCCCCAGGTGTGGCTGGACCTGCAGCTTTGGAAGCTACAAGTCTCGGCAGCATCCATGTGGTGTGAGGTCTGCAGGCTCACAGAATGCCAGAGCTGGGAAGGCTTGGCAGCCTCCACCCCAACTTCAAAGGATCTACGGAAAAGTCCGGGGGCCCAGGAAGAGATCTGTCACAGGGGCAGAGTCACCACAGACAGCCTTCGTTAGAGAAATGCCAAGCAGAAATGTGGGGTTGGAGTTGCAGCAGAGAAACCCCATCAGCACCATGTCTAGTGGAGCCATGGGAGTGGGATCGTCACGGAGACCCCAGACCTGTGGAGCTACCAGAGTGAAACCCCAGCCTGGGAGAGGTGAAGTGTGGCCTGAGACCAGGAAAGCCACGGGAGCAGAGCT
>NW_007728256.1:138118-144482 GCF_000696425.1 Galeopterus variegatus | reverse complement strand
CAGGCTCACAGAATGCCAGAGCTGGGAAGGCTTGGGAGCCTCCACCCCAATTTCAAAGGATCTACGGAAAAGTCTGGGGGCCCAGGAAGAGATCCGTCACAGGGGCAGAGTCACCACAGACAGCCTTCGTTAGAGAAATGCCAAGCAGAAATGTGGGGTTGGAGTTGCAGCAGAGAAACCCCATCAGCACCATGTCTAGTGGAGCCGTGGGAGTGGGATCGTCACGGAGACCCCAGACCTGTGGAGCTACCAGAGTGGAACCCCAGCCTGGGAGAGGTGAAGTGTGGCCTGAGACCAGGAAAGCCACGGGAGCAGAGCTGCCCAAGGACCTGGGGACCCAACCCCACACCAGTGTGCAGAGGACGTCGAACGTGGAGTCCAGGTGCTTGATTTGCCAGCTTTGAGATTGAATGGCTGCCCTGCGGGTTTCGGGCTTGTTTGGGACCTGTCACCCCTTTCCTCTGGCCTATTTCTCCCTTTTTGAGTGGGAATGTGTACCCAATGTCTGTCCCACCACTGTATCTTGGAAGTAGATAACTTGTTTTGATTTTGCAGATGGGACTTTGAGACGTTTGACTTTTGAGTTAAAACAGGTTAAGACTTTGGAGATGGAATGAATGTATCTACCTGTGAGAAGGACATGAACTTTGGGGGCCAGGGGTGGGATGATATGGGCTGTGTCCTCCAAGTTTTATGTATTAGTAGCTTGGTCCCCACTGTGACTGTTAAGAAGATGGGAATCCTATTAAGGTAATTGAAAGGTGGGGCCTTGAAGAGGTGATTGGATTCCAAGGACCAAACAAGGTAAATCCTCCTCAGCTGGAGAGGCAGGAGCCCCCAGAACAGAGTAGAGCCTGGGGCGCCCCCCTCAGTGCCCCCCAGGAGTGTGACATCAGCAAAGATCACCCTTTGTCACCCTTTGTCACTACAGGACATCTCTGAGCCTCAGTTTCCCCTTCTGTAGAATGGGAGAGATAAGCAGGAGGAACGGCTGCCGGGGTGCAGCACGCAGACCGGTGTGCGGGGAGCTCCAACAGAGGCCCCCGGAGCTCAGCAGTCCTCAGCTGCCCCGACCCTCCCTGATCTCAACAGAAACCCCAAAGGTTCTGTCTGGGGGACACAGCCACAGCTGGGCACCCGAGCTCACACCTCCCCCATCCCTGAGGTGCCCTCAGGTCTCCCAGTGGAACATTTTTGACATGCTCTAAACCATCAGCAAAACAAGATGAAAATTTAGTAATTGCTCTTGGCAGGGAGTCCTCAGGCCAGAACAAGGGTCAAAAATAACCCAGGGGAAGTTTCCCAAGCCACCTGCAGCCCTGGGGGCTCTGTCTGAACATGAGGCAGGAATGGTCTTGGCCTGACCCTGCTGCCAGCTGACCAGGACAAAGGGGAGAGATGGGCAGGGACTGGGTGGGACAATGGGACAGAGTGACTTGGCACACTTGAACCCAGAAGCGTCTAGCCATCCAGAAAGGTGTAATATCAGACTTGAGCAGGAAAAGCAGCTGCCACGCTACCTAGCGGCCCACAGATGGTTGGCCGAGTCCTGGGAGAGGGTGTTGGCTGAGCTGGGAAGGTACAGACACCAGGCTGGCAGGGCGGGCACGGGTCTGGCCGGCCAGGGGATACTCACTTGCAGCCCTCACCCCCCTCCCACCCACAACAGCGGGTGTGGGGGAACGTGAACCCCAGGAGTTATAGCCCAAAGTCAATGCGTACCTGGGCAGTGTCGGGGGACCTGGTCTGACCCTTCCTTTATGCTGGATGGGGAGCCCGGTGGGGAGGGAACTCACCTCACCAGGTCAGAATCAGGCCCTGCGTCCACATGCCAAGCAGCCACCTCCTGTCCTCCGGGCCTCGGATCCTTGCCTGTAAAATGAGGCTGTAGAGAGACGGTCCAGTGAAGCCACGCCCGTTACATACGCTGGACGTCCAGGCTCGGGCTGAGCCGGTGCCAACCTCACAGCTCGAGGAGGACAGACCGCACAGTGAGGACTCGGCCCCTGGTCATTGGGCCACCCTGCAGGGACCCCAGAGCAGGGAGCACAGGAGCCACCGTGTCCTGAGGAGGGGCTGAGGGGCCAGTGGAGGGACGATTCAGGCTCACCTTCCTTTTCCTGTTCCTTCTTTGTGCCCCTAAGTGGGATGCACTTAATGCATAGGGCTTGGTGGAAACCCCATGAAGGTCCCCAGGAGTGTCCCACGGGGGGTGTCCAACCATGTCTTTGATGTAAAGGCAAAAAGAGGGGCCCCACCAGGGCCTGGCTTCCAGGACTGACTTCGCCTGCAGGAGAATCCTCTCCCCACGTCATTCTTAAGACGAAGGATCAAGGCTGGCCAGGTGCTCAGGTGGTTAGAGTGCGGTGCTGATAACACCAGGGTCCAGGGTCTGACCCCTGTACCAGCGCCTGCAGGAGAATCCTCTCCCCACGTCATTCTTAAGACGAAGGATCAAGGCTGGCCAGGAGCTCAGGTGGTTAGAGTGCGGTGCTGATAACACCAGGGTCCAGGGTCTGACCCCTGTACCAGCCAGCCCCCAAGACAAAAAAGAGAAGGGTCGAGGTCCCCCCCGTGCACCTGTGCACCTGCCATCTGCGTGCCTGCTCCTCTGCCTCGTCTCCTTGGGCCCCAGGAGAGAGGCCCCCCGTTTCATCACCCCATTCCCATCTCCCCACAGGCCTGTGATCTGAGTGTTAGGGGCTGTTTTTCAGTCTCACCTTAAGGAAGACATTGAGGGTGGAAGAAACACGGTGACCAGCGCAGGGCCCCATGGTTCTAGGTTGCACTTGGTCTTAGATGAGTGTGCAGCTCTCAGCAGGGAGCCAGGCCAGGCAGGTCCCCAGGCTGCCCTCCTACCCGACTTGGTCTTAGATGAGTGTGCAGCTCTCAGCAGGGAGCCAGGCCAGGCAGGTCCCCAGGCTGCCCTCCTACCTGCGTCCTCCTCCTCTGCACTGATGAATGGTCTCTGTCGGGAGGCGGCCGTGCGGCAGCAGAGCTAATTGTCCTGAGAGCGCCCTGCACACCTCTGAGGGCAGTGCCTCAGTGCCTCTCTCGGGTGCGGTAGGGAGGAGGGTGTCTGCTCCGGAGCCCACCCGCGTGCCAGCCCTGAGAGGTGAGGAGGGGCTGACACGCATCAGGAGTGCATGGGGCTGCCGCCGCAGAAACCAGCCTGCACAGCTCCCCCGAGGCATCCAGGCTCAACACCTCCACCTGAGGACCTGGCTCCTGCCTCATCCCCGCCTGCCATCTGAGCCCAGGCCCTCACTTTGCAGCTGCAAGGGGCTGCTGCACCCCTGGGCAGGGGAAAGAGGGTGGCACCCGCAGTGCTTTCTGTAAGACTGTACCTCTCTGATCGGGAAGACTTGCCCCGGCCCTCTTGTCTAAACCTCATGGTCACAGCCAACTCGCACAGCAGCCCTGCTCCAGGGCAGGCTGGAGGGTCACGTGTTTTGAGTTAGGCATATTGCCACCCCCAAACAATGTTAGGGTCCTTTTAGGGAGGGAGCAGAAAAGGATGGAGGCAGCAGTGTTGCCCTACAAGCCCCGCTGATGGTCAGAAAATGATACTCAGAGGTCGAGTAACTTTCCCAAGGTCACATGACTAGAGAGGACAGAGACACACGTCGAATCTGCATCCATCTGTCCCCCAACCTGCTGCCCTTAATGACGATATAAAACAGCCTCTTCCCCAAAGGAGAGACTTGCCTCTCCCCTCTGTGGGCCACTTTACCCTCGCCTTACAGACACCCACCAGCTCACCAGCAGGCGGGTGGAAAGGAGGCCATTTCCCACACCGACCCTACCTGCTATAGGGGCCACACAGTTAACCATGCACTTAAAAAAATATAAAAATTGTTCTTAGCTTGTGGCTGTACAAAAACAGACATAGTTTGTCAACCTCTGGTTTAGAAGAAATAACATCATAAATAAATAACAAGTCAACATAAAGCTATGCTCTCTTTCTCTTTAAAACGTTTTTTCCCTAATTTCAGAATTAATATATGCTCAACTATAGAAAACCGGTTAGGTCAGTTGTTTAGAGAGCAGCCTTATAACACCAAGATCACAGGTTTGGATCCCCTTTACTGACCAGCCACAAACAAAACAAAACAAAAACGAAAACACCCCAAAAACTGGGAGAATATAAAAGTATCAAGATAGAAATAATATTCAATAAATAGGTCATGGGGTGGCTGGTTAACTCAGCTGGTGAGAGCATGGTGCTGATAATACCAAGGTCCAGGGTTCAACCCCTGTACCAGCCAGCTGCCCGCCCCCACACAAAAACCCCCATAAAAATAAATAAATAAATAGGTCTTAAAGAGCTGGGGAGTGAAGCCACCAGTGAATTCAGGGCTGGAGAGGGACTGGGTCCTGCAGACATATCTGAGCACCTGGATACAGCCATACCTGAAGCCAGCCTGCACCCCACAGTTTTGGTTCTGGGAACCTTCTGTGTGTTCTGCGGGGACTTGTTCAGCATGGATCCCAAAGAACCAGCCAGATGCCCCTATGATGGCAACCCCCCATGCACTCACCTGCCTGCTTGCAGGAGAAGGCAAAGACGATGATGTCATCAAAGGACCAGGTGTAGTTGGGGTGGGGTGGGTAGAACGCCAGGTTCTGGGACGCCACCTTCTGCAGGCCAATGAGGAAGGTCGAGTGCACCATGGGAACCGTGAAGCAGCCCCGGCGGTCCCGCTTGCGGATGGGGATGTAGGCGGGCGTGCGCCTGTAGTAGCCCTGCAGGGAGGGCACAGAGTTCTGCAGGGGGGTCCCCAGAGGTGAGGCTGGAGGTCCACAGCAATGGGAGGCATGAAGAGCTTGGAGAGCAAGCGCCGGGTGCCAGCCTCCGGGTTCGATGGGAATTCCCTGAGTGCCAGGCTCTAGGCACCACCCCCAGAGCCTCAGCTGAGGGACAGTGGCAGACGAGGAAGGGAAATGGGCCCCTGGAAGACCCAGCTCAACACTTCAGATCAGATAGGCAGCGTTTGAAGGAGGAAATTCTAAAGCTGAAAAAGAAACTGGACATGTGGGATTCTTCGACTGACACAGAAACTCAAGGTCAGAAGCATGATTTCGGGGTTGTCCACTTAGCTCAGTTGGTTACAGCCAGCCTTATAACCCCAAGGCCACAGGTTCTGATCCCCATTCTGGCCAACTGCCAAAAAAAAAGAAGCATGATTTCAAGAAAGTGGGGAAAATCTCGCAGGAGAGTTTTAAAAGCTTCTGGAACAATCTGGGGTTGGTTTTTCTCCTCCTTATGCCTTTTATAAATTGGAATTGTTAGTGTATAACATCTAGATTTATATGACATTGTAAAAAATGTTTAAAACCATTGAATTATTTACTTTAAAATGATATATTTTGTTAATTTCACCTCAATTAAAAACAACAACAAAAAACAAAGGTCAAGGGTCTGGATACAAAACGAAACAAAAAAACAAAAACATAAAAACCAGTAGGAGACAGGACAGGTCAGTGTCCTGGCTCCAGCCACCCAGCCCCCTTCCCCTGGCCAGGGACCCTGCCCCACCCCTTCACTATCCCCTGCTTTGCCTGTGACTTCAGACTCAAGCCTGGGGTGGAACTTGTCCCCAGGCCTGGCCAATCAGAGCCTGCATTTTCCTGACTTCAGTGACTGGTTCAGGGGTAGACAGGAGACTGGAAATGGCCTAATCAGAGTGGACGTTGGCCAAGTGCTGCTGGGATCATTCCTGAGCAGTCTGAGAATGAAGCCACCCAAGTGATGGAAAAATGATAGTTGTTTGAACACCTGGACCAAGCCATGCCTGAAGTCCCACCCTGGCACCTCCTAGCTGCATGAGTTTAGGCAAGTCATTCCCTCTCTGCACCTGGATCAAGCCATGCCTGAAGTCCCACCCGGCACCACCACTTACTAGCTGCATGAGTTTAGGCAAGTCATTACCTCTCTGCATTTCTGTTTCTGCTTAAGGACTATGGTGAAGGCATCTGTAAAACACTCACCGCACTAGGCTCCAGCCACAGCACCTACTTACCCAGCCCCCGCCACCCCCAGCCCTCTGCCCTACCTGGGAAGTCATTCCACACCAGAAGTTGGAACAGGCAGCCCGGGAATCCAGCATGGGAGCCACCACCGTCTTGTTCTCTGTGATATCAGGGTTGAGGATCGGGTTGTCTGCATCCACAAACTGCAAAATGCCCGATACGGCATCAGCATGGGCTGCCAGAGGGACCCCGGGTCAGGCAACAACTCTGAGCAGCTGGGGCAAAGGCCAGAGTCTTGGAGGGTCGGCAGAGACCCCTGGAAGCCCCATGGCTCCTCAATCAATGGCTATGCCCTGAAGAGCGAGCCAGGTCACATTCACACAAAGAAAGA
>NW_007728256.1:135208-137191 GCF_000696425.1 Galeopterus variegatus | reverse complement strand
TTTACTTTAAAATGATATATTTTGTTAATTTCACCTCAATTAAAAACAACAACAACAAAAAACAAAGGTCAAGGGTCTGGATACAAAACGAAACAAAAAAACAAAAACATAAAAACCAGTAGGAGACAGGACAGGTCAGTGTCCTGGCTCCAGCCACCCAGCCCCCTTCCCCTGGCCAGGGACCCTGCCCCACCCCTTCACTATCCCCTGCTTTGCCTGTGACTTCAGACTCAAGCCTGGGGTGGAACTTGTCACCAGGCCTGGCCAATCAGAGCCTGCATTTTCCTGACTTCAGTGACTGGTTCAGGGGTAGACAGGAGACTGGAAATGGCCTAATCAGAGTGGACGTTGGCCAAGTGCTGCTGGNAACCCGTGGCCCTGGTGTCATCAGCACCGCACTCTCCCGAGTGAGCCACGGGCCAGCCCCGAACTTACCATTTTTTCTTACCTGGATCCGAACCTGTGACCGTGGTGTTACAATACCGCACTCTACCCAACTGAGCCAACCAGCCAGCCCACGGAGGCGTCGCTTTGAGGAAAGTCATGGAGCTGCCTGTTAAAGGCAAACACTTTTTTTCTATGGCTTAGATGCCGGTAAAAAGTGTATAAAAATAGTTATGTAAGCTTTTTGTTTTAATACCTTGGATGTTTGGGCTAAAAAAAAAGAAAAAGATAAACTATTTGTTTTAGCAAAGAAAAAAGCCTGGAAAGAAATTCACCAAACCACTAACAGGGTTACCAAAGGGGGCAGAGGGGGCTGCTGTTCCCCCACAAAAATGTGTCACCAACACCCTCCACGAATGCCACACAAGGATGTTCACTGCACGGTGTTTATCAACCAAACCAGGAACAACCCAAGAGTCTAGCAGTGGTGAATCAGTTAGAGAAATTCTAGTCCAGCCCCCAGGCAGAAGGAGACTTTACAATTAAAAAGCACACCACGGGGAATGGTTAGGTCGGGATGTACCCTCTGCACCAGAACGTAAAAACGCACAGGACACTCTCCATCACAGGACTGCTACGAGGTCGGGTCCTTTTTTTTAATGCATATCTGGTCCATAGACATGCTGCTACCCAAGCAGATGTTTAAATCCACTGCCATCTTATGTTACCCATCCAGCCTCTGTGGACATTTGAACACGTCCCCTCTGAGTGCAGATGCAGTCGGAACAGCCAGAACAGTCTGCTAGTTCCTCAGAAAGTGCAACATAGTTATCACAGAACCCAGCAATCCCACTCCTAGGTGCAGAACCAAGAGAATCGAAAGTAGGGACTCCACGGCTGGCCGGTTGGCTCCCTGGGTCAGAGTGCGGTGCTGATAACACCAGCGTCAAGGGTTTGGATCCCCATACTGACCAGCCGCCAAACAAAAAAGAAAGACAGAAAAGGAAAGAAAGGAGGGACTCAGACAGGCACTTGTACATTCATTTCTGGGGCAGCAGCATTCGCAACAGCCAAGAGGTGGAAATAACCCAAATGTCCACTAACAGGGGAACAGGTAAACCAGATGTGGTCCACCCACACAGTGGAATACTAGTCAGCCCAGAAAAGGAATAAAGCGCTGATACNATGTGGTCCACCCACACAGTGGAATACTAGTCAGCCCAGAAAAGGAATAAAGCGCTGATACATGCAATGACTCTGATGAACCTCAAAACCATGATGCTGACTGCAGGAAGCCAGACACAAAAGGCCACATGGTGTGTGATTCCATTTACATGAAATGTCCAGAACAGGAAAATCCACAGAGACAGACAGCAGATTAGTGGCTGCCAGGGACTGGGGGAGGGGGAGTGACTGCTAACAGGGACAAGTTTCCTTTTGGGGGGATGAGAATGTTCTGGAACTTGACAGAGGTGGTGGTTGCACAACACTGTGAATGTGCTGAATGTCACTGAGTTGTTCACTTTTAAAATGGTCACTTTTAGGGCCGGCCCGGTGGCGCACTGGATAGTGCGCCGCTTGGGAAGCGCGGCAGCGCTC
>NW_007728256.1:131823-134538 GCF_000696425.1 Galeopterus variegatus | reverse complement strand
GGCAACACTGAGGGTTGCGATCCGTTGCCGGACACGGAAAAAAGACAAAAAAAAAAAAATGGTCACTTTTATGTTACATGACTTGTACGTCAATTAAAACAAAAAACAACTAGAAAGTGGATCTTTCTGGGAGGTAAGATTAAAGTTTGTTTTGTTTTGTTTTTTCTTTCTTAAGGATTTTATTTTATTTTTTTACATTTTTTGCCTATAAATAAAATCCATAACTTTTGTGAAAACAGAGGGGGAAAAAAGGCCCTTCTAATAACAACATCTGACAAATGGTTTCACATTCCAGTATGGATTTCCAAAGTCCCCAAATTACAAAAATACAGTTTTGCGTCAAAAGCTGCTTTGAGTTCTGCATGACACCTTGAGCCCCACCCAGGGTTGTGGAGGGAAAAAATGAAAACCAGCCAAGATCAACCCACAGCAGCAAACCAGGGAGGCAGGACAAGGGGGCTCTGGGCCGGAAGGTTCCAGAAGGTGCAGGGTTCAGCTCTGTGCCTCGCTGGTTCTGAGACCCCACCGGGCAAGTTGCCGCCTCTCCCTAAGTCTCTGTGTCCTCATTTGTAAAGTGGTCTGAAGAGGCACCGACCTCTGGGATCTCACGGGGGGCCTGTTCCATCCTTCCTCCTCCCAGGAGGTGGTTCTGCTCTTCCCAGGGGCTCAGACCAGGGACGTGGCATCATCCCCACTCCTGTCCTTCTGGCATGCTCACATCCAGGCCCAAAGCAGGCCCTGTCCCCTCGACCTCATGACGCATCCTAAACCCACCTGCCTTTCACGGCCCTGCCCTGTGCAGGCCCCACCATGAATCACCAGGATGCTGCCTGGGCCTCCACCCGGGCTTCCTGGTGCTGACAGTCCCCCACAGCAGCCACAGGGGCTTCTGAAAATCATAAATCAGAACACGGCCCTCCCCTGCTCACCTACCCTCCATGGCTCCCTATTATCTCCCTAGTAAAAGCAAAACGCCGACCTTGGCCTGCGTAACTGGATAATGCCCACTCCCCACCTCAGCATCAGCCCCCGCTCACTCTGTTCCTTTAACACCCCAAGCGTATTCCCTGCTCTGTTCCCTTTGCTTTAGACACCGTCCCCCAGCCCCCCAGGCTGGCTCCTGCACCCCTTCAGGTCTCTGCTTGGGTCCCCTCCTCAGAGAGGCCCCCTGATCCCGCTCGCTCGTCACCCCAACCTGCTTTTGCCATCTGTTGTGGGTTGAATGGTGGCTCCCCAAAAAGATGAGGAAGCCCTAACCCCTGGTATCCTGGGAATGTGGCCTTATTTGGAAATAGGGTCTTTGCAGGTGTAATTAAGAATAAGTGAATATGACGTCCTACTGGATTAGAGTGGTCCCTAAACCCAGTGACTGGTGTCCTTATAAGAAGAGACAGAGAGATGGCCACGTGACCACAGAAATAGAGACTGGAGCGATGCGGCCACAAGCCAAGGATCTCCTGGAGCCCCCAGAAGCTGGAGGAGGCAGGGAGGGTGCTCCCCCAGGGCCTCTGGAGGGAGCGCGGCCCTGCCTCCAAAATGGTGAGATAACAAATTTCCGTCATTGGTTTTTTTTTTGTTTTTTTTTTTAAATTTTTTTGGGGGTTGCTGGCTGGTATGGGGAATTTCCATTGTTTTACGCCACCGAACATGTGGCACTTTCTTAGGGGACCCTGGGAACAGATACCCTACCAATCTGTCTTTCTACATCTTCTTTGCAGCATGGGCCGCCTTCTGCTACTTCCCCACTCAGGTTTGCTGGTGTTTCGGTCACAGCCACCTTTTCTGGGAGATGAGGGAGGCGTGTCCTGGTCCTCGCTGTGTCCCCAGGAACCGGCACGAAGCCAGCACACAGGAGCAACACAGATGGATGTTGAGTAATAAGGGTACAGAGCACACCAGAGTCAAGGGTTCGGATCCCCTTACCGCCAGCCACTAAAAAAAGAATAAATCAAAGAAATAAAGAAAGAAGATACAGAGGGCAGCTCGGACCTGGTGTGAAGATGGAAACCCACCGCAGGCACTGTCAGGTGACATTACTGCATTCGACCCCCATGGTGAGCCAGGCCCGCTATCAGCACCCCCAGCCCCCACACCCCCTCTATACAGGGGAAGGGAGCAGGCACCATCACGCCCAGGTCAGGGCACAGGCGGAAGGAGCTCACAGAAGGCCGGTGACCCATGGACACTTGTCCCAGCATTACTGCCTTCAAGACTCAACTGCTCCCTTCCCCAAGAAGCAACCACTGGCCCCAGAGGAAGAGAAAGTCAGGCCTCAGCAGCTCAGTGTCACCCACACCCTCCAGTCCCCAACCCCACTCTCCTACTTCTCGGAAGTGACCCAAAGGCCATCCTCATGGGTTATGCCAGAGATTTGGCATCACTGGTGATGGCAATAAAAGTGGAGACGACCCTAATGTCCAACCACAGGGGACAGCTGGGGACACAAAAGCTCATTTGCTCCTGACGATTACGAACTGGCACTCAGCATCCATGTGGCCCACGACTGAATGAATCACAGCTCCACCACTCACCGCAGTGTCACCTNCCACTAACAGGGGAACAGGTAAACCAGATGTGGTCCACCCACACAGTGGAATACTAGTCAGCCCAGAAAAGGAATAAAGCGCTGATACGTGCAATGACTCTGATGAACCTCAAAACCATGATGCTGACTGCAGGAAGCCAGACACAAAAGGCCACATGGTGTGTGATTCT
>NW_007728256.1:123698-131004 GCF_000696425.1 Galeopterus variegatus | reverse complement strand
CTTGGGCAACTCACTTCCCCTCCCTGAGCCTCAGTTTACCCTCCTGCAAAATGAGGTTAAGGACGGTCCCCGAATCCTGCCGCTCCGCCTTTCCTCGGGACACCCCAGACGCCTCCATGGTCCGAGGCCCGTGGCCAGCTGGCTGAGAAACTCACCAGGATGTAATCGGCCCACATGTCCTGAGCTGATTTCAGGGCTGCCTGGCTCAACTTCATGACATGATCATAGCGCGAGTCGGACCAGTGTTTGGGGCCCTCGTCATCCGGGTAGGACCTGAGAATAGGCAGCTGTGATGTGGGGAGCACAGGGCACTGTCATAGCCCAGAGAGGGCCTGAGCTGCCTTGGGGGTGGTCAGGGAGAGTTTCCTGGAGGAGGGAATGTGTGAGCTGATCTGAAGGCTGGGGAGGACGGAACATGTCCCGGGCAGGTGGCACAGCACGTGCAAAGGCCAAGGGAAGAAAGCCCAAGCAAACTGGAGGGAAGGAAGAAAGCCCAGAGCAGCTGGCCAGGGCGACAGGGCCTACAATACCAGGCAGGGACGTGCCTGACAGCGAAGGGAAAGCCCACTGGCAGAGAGGAACACAGAGCGGAAAAGACCTGGAGCCTGTCCTCCCAGGCTCAGAGTCTGGCCTGGACAGCACGTAGGTGAAGAAATAAATCCCAAGGAACCAGGGGTCTGTGCTGCCCAGAGGCTTGTGCAGAAGCCAAACAGCAGAGCCAGGGCTGGGGAGAGATCGAAACTGGGAACAAAGCAGTGGCCGTCTAACAGAAGGACAAAGGAGGGAGGGGGTTCAAGGTGGAGGGCTGGCAGGAGGATCAGGGCCCATTTGTGAAGCTGAGGGCAGGTCACAGTAGCCAGAGCGGAAAGCTGCAGTCAGGGGCTGAGGGCCTGTGGTCTGTCCTGGGGCAATGGAGAGCCATGGAGGGTGTGTGAGCAGGGGCCTAGCGCTCACCTGGGCTCCTCCGCTGGCCGCCATTCCACAGAATGGTAAAAACTTCACAGCCACCAGCCACTCCCGCAGCACAGCTGATGTGTTGTCCACATTGTGGTCCATAGCCACCCTGCGGGCAGATGTGGACAGTCAGTGCAATAGGGGAGACCAAGGCACAAGCAGGCAGCAGGAAGGCAACCCCAGCTCTTTATTCCAGCTCGCTTTCAACCAGCTATGTAGCCCTGGGCAAGACGCTTCCTTTCGCCATGCCTCAGTTTCCTCATCTGCAACATGGGGGTACAGGCAGGACCCATTCATAGGGCTGTGAGGGGATCATACAAGCTCATTCTGGGAAAACGCATTAGCAACTGTTGGTTTTGTTATTGAGCATCTAGGATCTTATAACCATGTTCAGTAACAAGTACGTATAACTTAAAAAAATCTCTATATCTTAACCCCCCCCCCCTCATTCTCTCCTATGGGCTGTGGTCACTCATTCACTGAACAAACGCTTAAATACAAACTGTGTGCTTGGATTATCCATACTGGGGAATCTGGGGTGGAGGGAAGGGGGACATTTTGGAGTCTAGTTTAACCATGGAGCTAAGAGCCAATTCTTCCCAATAAATTAACAATATTGGCAGCAGTGATGACAGTAATAATGACAATAATAATAGAAATAATAACCGTGGCTCTGGTCAGTAAGCAATAACCCTGTGCCAGGCACAAGGGCTTCACACCAGTGGGCTTCACACCCATTAACTGGTTAATCTTCAGAGACAAACTCAGAAGGAGAATTATATTAATATACTCATTTTCACTTGAGGAAACCGAGCAAGAGTCTTTAAGTCACCAGTCTGAGGCTTCTTCACAGCTCAAGAAGGAACCACTTCCCCCTCGGCCACCTGGTCCTACACCCCACCCAGGCCAGGCAGAAGGCAGGGGTCTGACCCGGCCCTCGGAACTGGTCAAGTTCAAGGGCCAAGGCAACAGCAGGAGCAGGAGGACTTTCAGTTGGGGCTGGGATCCGGGCTTCCTTTGTGTGGAGCTTTATAAGCTCCGGAAGGGAGTTAGGAGGTTGGTCCCAGGCACGCGTAGCCCTGGATCTGCCCTAATGCGGGACCAGCAGGCAGTGGCCTAAGTCGCCCCAGGGGAGCCAGAGGCAGAACACAGGTCCTGTCCCATTGGGGGGGTATAGGGGGAAGGGGGGCTCCCTCCACATGGGTCTGGCCCATGTAAAGTAGCTGCAGCAAGCAGGGTGGACCCGCCCCGATAGGGGGCAGCAGGCGGGGGTGCGCGTGGACCCGCACCGATGGGGGGCAGCAGGCGGGGGCGCGCGTGGACCGCCCCGATGGGGGGCAGCAGGCGGGGGCGTGCGTGGACCGCCCCGATGGGCGCAGCGGCCGGCTCACCACAGCGCCGTGCGCTCCGGCGGGTGCCGCAGCCTCTCGAGCGCGCCCAGCGTGGTGGGCAGCGTGTGGGCCGAGTTTCTTGCCACCAGCGCGATGATTACGCGCGGCGCCTGTAGCGGCGACACAGGGTTCCAGCGCTCCTCGGGGGTGCGCGTGGCCCCGCACCGATGGGGGGCAGCAGGCGGGGGCGCGCGTGGACCGCCCCGATGGGGGGCAGCAGGCGGGGGCGTGCGTGGACCGCCCCGATGGGCGCAGCGGCCGGCTCACCACAGCGCCGTGCGCTCCGGCGGGTGCCGCAGCCTCTGGAGCGCGCCCAGCGTGGTGGGCAGCGTGTGGGCCGAGTTTCTTGCCACCAGCGCGATGATTACGCGCGGCGCCTGTAGCGGCGACACAGGGTTCCAGCGCTCCTCGGGGAAATACCCGGTGGGCCCCCCGGAGGCGGCGGCGCCAGCAGCAGCAGCAGCGCCTGGAGCCGCCACCAGCGCCGCCGGCAAGCGGATGGGGCGGCCGCCATCACGCCACGCGTCGCCTTTAAGCCGCTTTTCTGCCGGCGGACTCGAGGAGTCACCGGGGCCCCGCCCCTGCCGCGCGCCTTAAAGGGGAGGAGCGCGCCTGCTGTGAAATCAGCCGTCAGGGCCCGCCTCCCAGGCCCCACCTCGGGACGGCCTTAAAGATCCAAAGAGCAGCTTACCCTCCGACAGTGCCCGCTCGCCATCCCGGCATGACGTCATCCTACAGGCCAGCCCGAAAGCCCCGCCCCCGCTCCCGCCTTAAAGGCACAGAGCGCCCAGAGGACTTGCACCGGGCGTGGCTCTGGAATCTTAGCTGCGTCCAGGCGCCTGCTTCCTTCCGGACCTCCGCCTAATGTGCGCTCCAGCTTCCATGTGTATAGGACCGGGCTGAGCCACCAGGTGGACCTACCTACTTAGGACCTGGTTTGGGATCCGAAAGATCTGAGCCTCAGTTTCCTCTGCTGCAACATGGGTTTTGCCATCCTGGTTCTCAACCTCGCCAGAATGTCCTTGGAGGGTTGCTGGGTATTAAGGCCCTGGCGTCCACAGACCTGGCTTCAAGTCCAGCCACCGCCATGGGCTGGCTAGGTGCGAGCCTAAGTTTGTCCGTCTGTAAAATGATGTCATAAGAGATTCCGCAGGGGTGGTGTGAAGACGGAGCCAGACGATGATGCTGGAACGTGGTCCAGAGGCAGGGTCAGCGTTTCCGTGGAAACGCCACCGAGGGATTGTTTTTCAGTATTGTAATGTTGTATTTTCTAATTGATCGTGTTTCTATGGTTCTTAAAAATTAAGTTTTAAGAATGATGCCCCTGGGCCGACCCGGTGGCTCACTCGGGAGAGTGCGGCACTGGGAGTGCAGCAGCTCTGGGAGCGCCAAGGCTGCAGGTTCGGATCCTATATAGGGATGGCCGGTGGGCTCAGCAGTGAGCGCGGTGCAGGCGACAGCAAGCCAAGAGTTGCGATCCCCTTACCGGTCACAAAAAAAAAAAAAAAAAAAAAAAAAAAAAAAAAAAAATGATGCTCCTATTTATTAATGTGGGGGTGGAGAGGAAGGGTCAATATTTTTTGATTGCTTGATTGTTTTGGAAGGTTCAATATTGTTAAATAAAATTCGGGGCACAGGTAGCACATCCTAATCTGCACAGCAGTCAGTGGAGCCAGAAGCTTAAAGAAGTAAGTGGGCTTGAACTGAAAAGCGCTGGCCAGGCCCAGGGTCTTCCAGCAGGCCTAGTGGGGCAAATTTCACGATTATCTCCTTCTCCCCTCATCCATCCTCCTCTTCCACTTTTCTTCTCACTTTGCTTCTGTTTTCCATTGTTTTTCTACAATTTTTTTTTTTTTTTTTTTTGCACAAGTGTTTGGCTGGGTATTTCTGGAATGCAGCTCCATCTTGACTGGTTACATGATTGGGTCAGGGGTGGGGAAGGGGACAGGAGGACCGGGGATGAGGACACTGCTGAATCCAAGGTGGTGGGGGCGGCAGGGGGGTCTCTACCTTTATGGTATGTTTGAAACTTTCCATAACAAAAAGGTGAAAACAGGTCTACACTCTATGGATTTGTCAAGGAAAGATCTTTCATATTAAGTAAGAAAAAATAACATCATAAGACTTGTCCCATCCTATCTGGAAGGATTTAGATCCACAAGCAAGCAGTGCTTTTCTCAAAGAGGGCAGGATGGCACATTCTTGTGGCTGTAGTTTCTCTGGAATTAACATCTACATCCCATCATGGGTAAAAGAAAGCCAGCTGGTGAAGGTAGTGGAGCACAAATCTACCTCTGCGGGTGGAGTTGGAGGGAAAAGTCTGGGAAGGTCAGGAATATCTCTCTTAGGAGAGGCTGAAAAGTCCGGAACAGAATGAGAGGGAGCCACCTCCATAGAGTATGCTTGTCCCTCTGAAACCTGAACCCAGAGAAACATGGGGGAAATCCCTCCAGAACCAGCTCCGGAAGCAGCTGGAAAGCTTGTGTCAGTAGAGAAGCTGCCGACCTCAAGGGAACAGCTGCCAAGTTCCTCCATGTGGCAGTGAGTGTGCATGCAAGGGTGTGAGTGGGTGTGCGCGTGGGCCAGTGGGCCAGAGGGTGTGTGTTTCAATATATTCGCACCATAATTTATTCAGCTATATGGAGTAGTAGCCTAGAAAGAGAAACTGGTATTTGCTTTAACTACCTGCTACTCGTAAGCGCTTCCTCTGTAACTCAGGCGTAACTGTTATACATTAAAAGAAATTAAAAGCGTTTTGAAGGTTCTGTTGTATTCAGTTGATTGCCATTACGTGGCTGCCCCAAAAGGGACTGAGGGGGTGTCAGAGGAGGCTTTTGACCTGATTTCCAGGGGCAGGGTAGGAACTGTGTTTCTCTTGTATCCCACTGGGTCCCCCAGTGCCAAGCAGCTGCTAGGCAGGTGACGGATGCCTGATCAGTATTTGATAAATATTGCTGCTTAAGCAGCTCTCTGAGCTCACAGGAACAGCACAGTGTCAGAGAATGAGGGGAAACTTTCCCTGTTGCTTAGGGTAGAACCCTCCTGGGCTCTCTCCCAGTACATAGGATCTGGGAAGTGGAGAGAGCTCAGAAGCATATAGAGTGCCCTAGAAGCAGAGTCTGATATGGGGATTTGGGGGCAGATAAGTAATTGTGAGGAGCTCTCAAGAGAAATCTGTAAGGGTGTGAAGGAAGCAAGACAGGGCGGGGAGGAGGGAAGCAAGAGGTGGTTCTGGCTGGAGTCCAGCTTCAGCCTGAGGCTACAGGGAGCTCTGGCACATGGATTGTAGCACCAGAGTTAGTCCCCCCGAGGCCAGGGAGCTGGTCTTTTGCACCATGATATTAATCAGTCAGTGGCTACCAGCTGTCCCAAGGATGTGGGTGGGTGGGGAGAGAGTGTATTGGCCCAAGCATCTCTCATTAAAGTGGCTCTGCGGGCTGATGGCAGTCCTCTGGAGAAAGGCACAACTATGAGCCCTTAGCAGCAGCATGCACATCACTTCAGGGACAGGTGAACTGGCCCAGTACAGGGGACCTGGGCAGGGCCCAGCAGTATCCACTCCACACATGATTCCCCTTGCCCTAAACCAGGATACGCATGTCATTTCAGGGCATCAAAATGACATGGATGATCTTCTGAAGAGAAAGGGGGTGGGGTAAGGGAGTTGTCGGGAGAAATTGTGCACAAGGAATTAATAAGGTGGTCCTGTTGACCCGAGTCCATCCAACCCAGCCCAAGTTTTCCAGGGACTGAGGCCAGTCAGGAGCTGCCCCGAGTTCCTCCTCCACACAGAGACCCTGCCATGTGAGGAGCTCTGTACCAGCCCCCAGTGGACTCTGGGCAGCCTGTGTCAGAACCAGTGCTCCCAACCTTGTTCCACCCCACATCTGTCCCCCACCCTACATTTTGGAGGAGCCAGCAGGTCCTGCTCATGAATCGAGATACGGCACAGGATAGGAAAGAAGGGGCTGGAGGGACCTCCTGGACTTTTGACCTAAACAGTTGGGTAGAAACGGGGGCCATTTACTGAGATGGGAAAGACTGGGGGAGGAGCCAGTGTGGGGCAGGGAGCGGGGGCAGAGCTTCAACAGGCCTGTTCAGCCATGTGACAGCGAGACCCCCAAGTGGAGAAGGCATCACCTGACTGCTCTGTAGCATGGAGGAGAGGACGGTGCTCATCCTGTGACTCTGGAAGTCTGGCTGGTACTGGTTCGGTTGAGATTGTTTAGGGAGTGAGTGAGGTCGAGCACAGAAGAAGAAAAGAGAGCCAAGGACCGGGCCCAGGGCGTTCCAGCCTCTAGAGTTCAGAGGAAGAGGAGGACCCAGCGAAAGAGTCTGCACAGTAGCAGCAGGGACAAGAGGAAGAGGGGTGGGAGTGCCACGTGGGTGAGGCACCAACCTGGCGCACAGTAGGTCCTCCATGAGTGACAGAGCAAAGCATCTAGAACATGGTGGGCCTGCAGGAATTGGAAAATGCTGTCATTTGTTCTTAAACATGTTTTGGAGGATTGCCAAGGAAGTCCCCATCTGCAAACTCCTTGCAGCTGCACATCAGTCCCCCATTAGCCACTTGCCACTGGAGCCGGCCCCTCCCGAAATGCAAGTCCCCTGGGGGAGGGCGCAGCAGCGGCAGAAGCCCAGGGCTCCAGCCCGGGTCTCTCCTCTCAGCCCTGAGCCGTTGTGGAAGTTCTTGGAGCTACACGTCCTCATCTGTGACAGCGGGGTGTTGCTAGGTGCTGGGGGCAGAGTTAGGATTAGGATTTGCTTCTGCTGAGCCCAGAGCCCATGGGCTTTCCGTGACGTGGTGTGGCAGCATTTCCCACGGCAGGAGGGATCTGAAGGGGCATTGAAGACCTGCCACCCGAGGCCCTGTTCACATCGCGTTCTGTGACACAGGAGCCCTGCTTCCAGCACGTGGCGTCCACTGGTTCTCAAGCTGGCTGCTGCAGGTTAGAGTGGGA
>NW_007728256.1:121439-123080 GCF_000696425.1 Galeopterus variegatus | reverse complement strand
GCCACCCGAGGCCCTGTTCACATCGCGTTCTGTGACACAGGAGCCCTGCTTCCAGCACGTGGCGTCCACTGGTTCTCAAGCTGGCTGCTGCAGGTTAGAGTGGGAGGGGGAGGGGTGGAGGGCACAGGGAGAGGGGTTAAAACACATCAATGTCCAGGCCCGCCCCTGCCCTGTTAAGTGAGAACCTCTGGGACTGGAGTTCAGGTATGGCTGTTATTATTGCTGTTTTTGTTATTATTATTATTTTAGGCCACCAGTTGATTCTGACACACATCCAATATTGACAAGCAATGAGGAAACTGCGGCCCAATAATTCAAACCCTAACCCTCTCCTGTCCTGAATTCCTTCAGGCTGTGAACAGAAGGCTGGCGTTCTCTTCCCTTCATAAAAAGCATCCAGAGAGGAAGTGCGGGGAGTGGTTAAGAACCCGGGCATTGGTGTGAAACCCATGTGGGTTACTTTTTAGCCATGTGGGCCTGGGCAAGTTGTCCCCAAGCTGATTCCCAGGAAAGATAAATTCCTAAATAAAAATTGCAAGACTCTTTGCAGTTGGTAAGGCATTTTGACACACACCATCTCCTTGAATCCTTCTCCGTACTCCTGTAAAGGAGAGGGAAATTATTAGTTCCATTCTCTGGTTGGGGAAACTGAGGCTCAGAGATGAACTCACTCACCAAAGGACACGCAACTTGGGTTTGGGTACAGGTTTTCTATCTCATTTGCCAAAGAGAGCCTGGAATTAAGAAGGCCCACAATGGAGCCTTCCCCAAGGTGGTGCCTGGGACGTAGGAGGTGCTTGGTAATTGGTGAATGAGTGAATGAATGAATGAATGAATGAGCGAGCTAAAAGATGGGGAGTAGATACTTCTAAGAAATTAATCATTCCAGGCAGCCGCTGTGTGCCAGGAGCATGCTGACCATCTACCCATGGCATGGGGCGCTTGCAGCTGTACCTTTTGCTGGAAGGGGCCCATTTTACAGGTGGGAAACTGAGGCCCAGAGTCAGTGGATGGACACGGATATCTAACTCCTGATGTGGAGCTGCTTCTGCCATCCCAGAGTTTAAAAAATGTCATGGAGTTTTCAAGAAAATTCTGGGTAAATTTCCTCTGGGGAAACAAAGCCCCAATTCTGGTTCTTGCCCTAGAGAGAAATTCTGCATCTTTGACCAGTTTGTACCAGGTATGCGCTGGGCTTGTGGTAACTGTTGCATAAGAACTGGTTGGTTGATTTTCTTCCTGACACCCCAAACTCCCTTATGTCTCGTGCCAGACACTGGGCTAAGCACTTTCCTTATGTTATTTCAGGGGCTGGCAAACTTTTTCTATAAATGGTCACATAGTAAATATTTTAGGTTTTGCAGGCCATACGGTCTCTCTGGCAACTATTTGATTCTGAAGGTTATAGTGTGAAAGCAGCCATACGTGAACACATGCGTGTGTCTGTGGCCCAGTGAGTAGGATACTAACACTAATAAAGCACATGTACTTTACAGGGCCTTAACATTTAGCTTGGTAGGGCCAAAGCCCTTAGCATAGGTTGTAGCTTAGTGGGGCCACGGCCCTCAGTTTTAGCAGGCCCAAAGCCCTGTAGTTTAAGGAATAGCCTAACTTTTTAGAATTACACATAGAAATGCTAAG
>NW_007728256.1:118047-120652 GCF_000696425.1 Galeopterus variegatus | reverse complement strand
CTTCTGGGCCTCTCACTGCTCTGGAGAAATGGGCTTTGAGTAATCCTTTGCATCTCCATCAACCTGGGAGAGGTGACAGTCCAGTAGCACTTTATTTATGGACATGAATTTGAATGTGATATAATTTCATGCCACACAATATTGTTCTTTCGATTTGTTTTTCAACCATTAAAACATGGGAATACTACTCTTAGCTCCCAGCCTGTATGAGAAGTGGCTGAAGGATTTGGCCCAAGAGCTGTAGTTTGCTGACAATAGTCATATGAAGTAGATTTTGTTGTTACCCCATGTTAAAGATGAGGAAACTGAGCCCCAGAGAGGTTAAGGAATTTGTATCAGATCACACAGCTAGCATGTGGCAAAACCAGGGGTCAGAGCCGGAGTCGGGCTCCAGAGCCAGGCTCTTAACCATTCTGTTTCTTGTGGGCCTAGAACCATCACTTGGTGGAAGTCAGATGGGGGAATCTGAGATCCAGAGAGGAGATCAGGGCCACAACCTGCTCAAGGTTGCACACAGTGAGGTAGAGGGCTTGTTTTTCCACATTGTGCAGTTTCCTAATTTATTCCAGCTAATTATCATTTGTTAAGCAGGTCTGGAAATGCTGACAGAGGAGCGGGTGGGGTCCGGGAAGTCAGGACTGAGAGCCGGGCAGGAGGAGCCACCGCGTCCACACGCGTCCACACGCATCCACATGTGTGCACACACAGCACCTTCCAGTTCTTGAGAATTCACCTGCTTTTATGAATATAAGTGGATTTGTAACAAGCATTGCAGCTGTATATAAGGCATTTGGACACGGGGACAGTTTTACTAGATGATAGACTATCATGGAGGATACAATTTAAATTAAAAAATGCAAATTTCACCTTGAAATGAACAAATGATTACAATTTCTATACCAATTAAGGCATTCAGCCTCTCTTTCAGTAGTGGCACCAGCCCATGAAATATGACATAGTTGCCATGAAATACGTTTTCAAATATTTTGAGTTTTGTCTGCCACTTTTTAAAAAACATAGGCCTCCTTCTAGGTCTCTGAGTGTGTGTTGGCATTTCCCACCTTCTGGGAAAAGCACATTAAAAAGAAAAGCCAAAGTCCCCGAAGATGAAGTTGTCCCCCCTCCCTGCCCTCCCCTCCTCCCATCTCTTCACCCCTCAGAGTTCCCTGCCCTCCCCCTGCCCTGGCTCAAAGATGAAATCGAACAAAGGCAGATGGAGGGAAGGGGTCGCGGGGCGACCAGCTCCAAAGCCTGAGGTTTATCTAAGCTGCTGTGCTTATCTACAGAATCTCATCTGTTGTTATCTCGATGCGACTACTCCAAACCTCCACCCTGCTCCCCTCTGGACATCGCTCTCCCAAGCCCTGCTCTCCCCCCGACTAACACACTCCCCCCTCAACCCCCACTCTTATTTTAAAATTATTTTTCCATTCTGTGGTCTCTTTGTGGCTGGAGATGTCTGTGGCTATCAAGCAAGTGGACAGGAGAGGTGGCTAGTGGGTCTTAGTTCCCTGGGTAGAGTGCTGTGACATTGCCCAAGCTGAGTGTCATTAGTGAAGGTCATCCCTATCCTAACCCATCTCTTCCCTGTGTCTGTGAGCCCACCATCTAGAAAACTCCATCCCTTTGATCTGAGCTTTGGGTGGATATCTGGGGCTATTAGATCTGCATGCAAAGCACCTAAAAGCAGAACTTCGATCTCTCCTTTGGCCCTCGGTCTTGGTTCTGAGCCTCCTGCCCTGATCCATCATCTGCCAGGCAGGCTTCACCACTCCCAGTTCCCCGGCTGCTGCCTCCGGACCTGGCTCCGATCTGTTGAGTGGCCTCTCACCGCACTCTCCCGGCCAGCCGTGTCCTGCCTTTTCCTCCGTAAGGGTTATTCTGGCTCTTCCTCAGGCCCATCCTGGGCTAGCCTAGCCTGGCCCGAGTTTTTCCTCTACTTCAGCGTAGTTGTCCTCCCACCTTCTCTTTGAGATGTAAAAGAAGCTTGAGGAGATACTTTGACAATACGATGCAGACCATAGAGCTCCCCGCCTTTGCTAAGCACATCTGCTTATGTTCTCCAGCATTTTCACCTGCTCCAACTTGGTCCCATCTTGCAACTGCCCTGTTTGGAGGACCTCACCGACGAGAAACACACTCAACACTTTACAGAGGAAATAACCAGGTCTTCTAGACCAACGTAGGAAATTATCAGAGCATTCCAGACTCATCGCCATGTCTTCCAGCTGCTTATTTGGAAGGTACTTCTTGGGGCTTTGTGAACTTGGACACACTCCTCTGACCCCACCCTGACCTATGCTCCACCCTCCCATTTCCCCTCCTGACCCCAGAGCCAGGTGAAGACTGGGTTATACTCCAGCTCAGAAAGCAAACTGAGATGTTCCAGTGGAAAGAGAATGGGTTTTAGGATCAAACATGCAGAGTTTCAGATCTAATCTCCATCTCTTATTTTCTGACCTTGGCCAAATTAATTGGTCTTTGTGCCTCAGTTTTCTCATCTGTAAGATGGAGGTAATAACACTTCTCCTGCATGGAGGCTCGGAGAGTTAACTTTAGGAGAGCACAAAAAGCAGGAGTGAACTCCCCTTCTCATGCTCTGGCT